>NC_062966.1:20921142-20945142 GCF_023119035.1 Salvia hispanica
CCACAGTACGGAAGATATAGATAAACTACATGGCCAAAGCAGCTGAACGATGCAATTGAACTTGTTTGGTTATCAAAATTAGAAACTCTCATCACCACGGCAAGCAACAGATAATTGCATCATATTCCAACATATTTCTGATTTTTCATCCAAACGCGGAGAAGAATCTCCAGCCATTATAACCGAATTAGGTGTGACAAGAAGCAAAAAAAGAACTTCTACATGATTCATTCATTCAAAGGGGTAAAGCTCTAATGTAACCAAAACACCGAGGCATACCTTAAGTTCTGCACCAGATGCTCCATTCATCTTCTCGGCGATCTTCTTTAGATCAATTCCTCGCATTAAATTCATTTTCCTTGAATGAATCTTCAAGATATCACACCGGGACTGGAAAGTTTCCAAAAATTAGTATTTGGAAGTCAAATGAAAATAGGCCAAACCAGAATTATTAATTTAGACAAGAATACAAAAATTGTAGGGAAAAATTGGAATTCAAAAGGTTCTGTGCATTAAATGAATATATATCTATATTTCTATATTTGCAAGATTTAAAATGTACGTTCTGAACATGCACCACTAACCTCTTCATTGGGATTTGGGAACTCAATCTTCCTATCAATTCTTCCAGGCCTAAGAAGAGCTTGGTCCAGAATGTCAATTCTATTGGTAGCCATCAGTACCTGTATAGAGCAGTAGAAAATGAAATAATATTGCCATTAAACTCAGGTATCATGACTCTTTACTAAAATCAAAAGGAAAGAACAAGATTAGGTACAAAATAAGTAAGCACATAGACACACTTTTATCTTGTTAGAGGCTTCAAAGCCATCAAGTTGATTAAGAAGCTCCAACATAGTTCGCTGAACCTCACTATCCCCATTTCCACTTCCAGATTCCATACGAGCAGATCCAATGCTATCAATTTCATCCATGAAGATGATGGATGGAGCATGCTCTCTGTCAAAAGACCACATCAGTAATGCATCACAGGGAATACATTTATGGAAAAATAAACTGAGATGGATGATGCTAAAAGAGACTAACCTGGCCATGACGAAGAGTTCTCTAACCATCCTAGATCCTTCACCAATGTACTTCTGAACTAGCTCAGAGCCCGAAACTCGGATGAAAGTGCAGTCAGTATGGTGAGCCACTGCCCTTGCCAGCAGCGTCTTGCCAGTTCCAGGAGGACCATATAGCAACACTCCCTTTATAAATTGAAAAATATAAATGTTAGAAAATATGGAATGACAAGTAGCAACAGTAATGATTCGTTCAGAAGTTACCTTTGGTTGGGCTATTCCTAGACTTTCAAACAATTCTGGGTGCTTGATTGGAAGCTCAATCACCTATAACACCAGACAGCAGGGTATGAGAATTGAGAACAGATAGGTTTCTGATGATGTAGAAAAGATAGGAGAATACCCTATACCATCCACACCCAAAAAATGAGAAGAGAAAAAGAATACTGCAATAAATTGGTTACTTCCTAATTTTTAAACATTAACCATCTCAAAATGTGGTGGCAATGAAAAATAATCCAGATGAACAATAAACAGACAAACAAGGTATAAGTACCTCTTTTATCTCTTTAATTTGCTGGTCAAGACCACCAATCATGTCATAAGTGGAATCTGGAACTTTCTCAACTTTCATTAGGTTCACCAACGGATCAACTTTACTAGGCAGGACCAAGTGGAGCACATAGCTATCATTACGTAGAGCAACCCTTGTTGAAGGTGTAATCTTAGTGATATCGATGCTCTTGTCAATGTCAACTACATACTTGCCCTCGGGATGGACCTAAGCAAAGACAACAAAACAACACAAAATTTCTGCTTAGCAGAGAAGCTAAAACATTAAATTTGAGAAAGAATGTTCCAGTGCAACAGCAACTATATCAGACTGAGACCATAATAAACCACCAAAACAGAACATAGCTCATGTCTTTTATCTTTCTCTGTGCATAAAATGGAGTCATAAACCTCTCTTCCCCCCATCTTTTCAGTCAAGGAGGTAGAGTTTGAATAAAAATTACTTCTTGGTGGATAAAGTGATACACTCAAACCTCCCAAATACCTAAAGTGCATATAAAAAAGAAATAACATCGCTGAAGTATACATTTTGACCACTTGTTCTAGCATATACATATTCAAATATGATATTCACGGACCTATTAATTTTTCTGCAGCAGCAACAAGGAATATTATGAGTAGTACATTTTAACCTTCACTGCATAAAATTTTTCCTAAACCCATTGCTAACAGTAGCTAAATTCATAGGCACGAAGATGTTCTAGTTATAGAAAGGATGCCAATTCATTTTTTTCTAGTGGCAAGTGAAAGTATTAGGTAAGAAGGCATACTAGACCAGAAGCCCATTATTTCTGTTTTTCTTAATTATGTTACATTGGATGAAGGAGGAGGGATGATATTGACTGATTTGATATCGTCCCTAAGAAAAAAATAGGAAAATGTTGTTAACAGTGAACAACTAACCTTAACAAGGACCTTTGATTTTCCCATAACTTTGACAACTTCACCAACATACGATCCAGGCTCCTGAAGAAGCTGCAACTCTTCCTTTAATGATCTCACTGCCATTAAGGAAGCAAGTACTTTCATATAAAGATGCCAAGCATGCCCCTTTATCAAATGATTGGTTCTTATTTAAGACTTATGTCCATCTCGACCTAATTTCTATTGATAGCACTTCTTGAAAAACAACGCTGGCATTCAGATGAAGATAAAAAGTTCTCTGATAAGGTTTCATTATCATAAAGCGGCCCCAAAATTGGCTTGGTTTCAAGATGTAGAATCTATGTTGAATCACCATTTAGCGGGGCTACTATGAACATGTATAGAAGACAGAAGACGTGGCAAAACATTAACACATAAATTACAGAGATACAACAATTCTTTTAGCAACATAGATCTTAAATTCATGCCTGAAATTACTTGCTGCTCATTCGTCATTCGAGTAACATAAGCAAGCAGTTAGCAGACAGTAAAAATTCCCATTAGTACTATTTTTTAGAAGAAAAGTGCATACACACATGATAAAAACCCCATAGAAATTAAATAAACTAATAAACGGATTGGAAATCCTCTAAATTATCACCTACAGCAAACCTAAAACATAATTACAGCAAAAATTTCACAATTTGAGAGCATAATGAAAACGAAACTACCACCGCAGCCTAGGGTTTTCCTAAAAAAGCAACAATCAATTAAAATTACACATCTCATTTGAATCCATAAGCGAATTGAATGAAACCTCGAGCATTAAGGTCATTGCGCTGAGCTTCGAGGCGCTGGAGATCGTGATCTTTCTGGCGTACCGACAGCTGCAAATCCTGAATACTCTGCTGATAATACTGGCGGAGGCCCTCGCCGCCGGAAGCAGCGCCTTGTTGGTGGTTCGGCTTTGGTTCATCGACCTGCCGAACGCCTATCGCCGCCGTCGCCATTGATACGTCGTCGTTCGATGCGTGATTGGATCGGAGAATAATTGGGTTTTCGTCTTTGCCAAGCTAAAAAGGGGAGTATTAAAAATCCTTGAAGCTCTACTCTCTCACACTCTTCGCACCTTTATTTACCTGTTTCTAAAATTACAAATTTCCATCGATTTACTATTATAAATTTAAAATTTGATCGCTAATCATGGAGTACTATGTAAATTTTATTGGTGTTCGATTTTGTAAATTAAATTTGAATTTCAAGTCTCTTAATGTTTTTGATACAGTAGTATATTCATTTATGAGATAATAGCTCATAGAATTACATTTTAGCCAAAATTTATGATTTTTATTAGTCTCTCTGTTCAATAGTAGTGGAGTTATTTTGTCTTTTTAATACGTTCTATGGTAGTGAAGTCATTTACTTTTTTTTTAGTAAAAGTAACACATTTTTTCTCATTTATTTTACTATCTCTTACTTTATTCTCTCTTCATCTTTTTATTTTTTCATCTTTTACTTTATTCTTCTTTTACCTTAATTAGGGATTTCAATTCAACCTGAAACCCGTGGGTCGGCCCGAACAACCCGGTAATATGAGCGGGTTAGGGCTGTAATTTTATTACCCGAATATAAAACAGGCTAAACGGGTTGCGGGTTGGCCCGATGAGTTGTGAATTTTAATTATAAAATATTAAGTTTAGGGGTTTTTTTATATTTTTGAATCCTCAATCTTCATTCTACACAATCATTAGTCTTATTCAATCTTCATTCTACACTTTTCCACTCGATCCAACAATATCAGCTTTCAAGTTCCATCTCAATTCATTATTGCACCGTCTCATCATCTGCCACTAGTGTCTTACCACCACCAAAGCCAATCAAGACAAAATTAAGAACTAACCCATCAAAATCTTAATATATTTATCATTTTAATAATGATTCATGTAAGATATGATTTTTAATTTTCATAAAGGATTATTTACGAACAATGCCATAATAATGACACGAACACAAGTTTTAATTTATATTGTAGTTGATGGAGATGAAAAGGCTTCTTTTCAAGTATTATTGAATAAAACTATGCAAATTTGAAGATTTTATATGATTCTTACCTAAAAAGAAAAAAGTATCTAAAATTTAAAATCATTTTATAGAAAAATTTTTTGATACAAGAGATTATTTTCGAAAGCTTTTAGGCCCGAATAGCCCGATGGGTTAGCCCAAAATCCGACGGGTTAGAGTTAGGGTTGAAAATTTATGATCCGAAAAATCCATAACCCTAATGGCCCGCACCCAAATAGCCCAATGACCCGAATGGGTTAGCCCGAACCCGAATGGGTTATCCCGATTGACGTTCCTAACCTTAATCCACTTTTACTAGTCAATTTTAGAAATGACACCCTTTTAAATCAGAATAAAAAATATCGTTTTATGATTTTTTTTCCTTAAGTTTAAAAATTTATCCCAAACTTAGTCGTTTATATTCTAGAGTGAACTACATAAATGGTACCTGATCTTTCATTTTCGCACGTAAATGGTATCTGATCTTTATTTTATATCGTTTTTGGTACCTATAAATCACATTTTTGGTTTTTGATGTAATTATTTTTCCAAAATGCCCTCTAAACAAATACATTTTCTCATTCATGTCATAAAGGATATTTTGGACATAAATAAAATTAGTACCAAAAGTGATATTATAATATCTTCTCTCATTCTCCTCACTCTTTATACTATTATTTTTAATCAATATTAATACTATCATTTTGACGTTATAGATTAATAATTAATTTATTTTTTATATCATTCAAATTTACTTAATTATAATTATAGATATAATTATATTTAATTATTATTATAATACTAAAAAGTGTTAGTAGTTAATAAATAATTAGAGTATAATTATATAAATCATGAATCACCATAATATTATCTAATAATAATAATATTATTATTATTATTATTATTATTATTATTTTACATTAAATTAGTAACTTATTAATATAGCCTTAATAAAAATTTAACATTGTGAATTGTATTCATAATGATATAAAGAGTTGAATATTTTTAGTTAGGTGTTTCAACCTTAAAATGAGTATAAAAAATTTAATAAAAAATTCAATTGATTTAATTACTTAAAATAATTAATTTAATTAGACATTTGGTTCTTGATTTATATTATTAATACAATTAGATGTATGTATAAAACGCTAAAAAGAAAAGAAGAAAAAGAAGAGAAGAAAAAAGAAGAAAGAAGAAACATAAACTAAGGAGAAAAAGAAAAAAAGAAAGGAAGATAAAATGTTTAAAAAAAGGAAAGGAAAAAAAAATGATCACATATTTGGTACTCCTAATTGAAATTTCCAAAAATATCATTTGTAAAAAAAATCACATATTTGGTACCCAGGGTTATTTTTGTCATGGGGTAACAAAAACGATATAAAATAAAGATCATTTACCATTTATGTGCGAAATTGAAAGATCAGATACTATTTATGTAGTTCACTCTATACTTTAAAATCAATAACCCTTTATTTATTTATTGCCAGTAGGGGGAGTGATCAATTGCTAACTAATTAGCAATCCCAAACTAAGACTAAATCTTAGCCATTAGATTAGAAGATCAAAGTGGTTGAAATAATGCCACATGGATTATATTTTTAATTAAAAAAATTAATAAATAAAATTAGAGGGTATTAATGTCAATTCTCTCTCATTAAAATTATCTTAAAACTTTAAATTTACGTAACTCTCTCGATTTAAATTATTTTTTCGCAAAAAATATATCAAATTAGAGATAATTTTATAAGGATTTCAACGAGATCTCAATTGCATATGTTTCGACGACGTTCGGATGATGAAATTTGATATTTTTTATTTTAAATTTCGTAAACGTTGATAACCAGATTTTTATCAACAAATACATTTAAAAATCTCAATAAATATGTGTTGATATTTTCTTGTACTAGTGTTGATATTCTTATGTCATAGTGTTAATATTTGTAATACATTATGTTGATATAAAAAAACATTCACGAAAATTATCATATGATAACATAATGACGATATTACCCTTTTGTTGATATTTTGTCTACTATTTATTGAGATTCGTAAGATTTAATCTCATCTATTCATTTTAAAATCTAAAGGTGAAGATTTGATCTTGATTTTGAATTAGGGTGCTATAACCATTAGAATATGACCCCTCGCTAGTAGTACATTGGAACAATAAATTACTACTACCATTCAAAAAAACTTAGTAATTAAAAAGGCATGGATGTATATACATTTTAATTACATTATACTAATACCAATTTTAATTTAAATAATTAAAAAGCTTAATCTTTCGTTCACCTATAAATTACTCACTCTTCTACCTCTGAAGTTCTTCTGCAATTGACTAATAAATTTGATCATGGTTGGTTGGGATCCGCACAGAAGCTCTCAATGGATTCATAATCATAAACACTAGGGTTTCCCACCTCCGTGCATCACCGTCAATACATACATATATACACAATTATTGATGCTGCTTCACCTTGATCTGTAATAAAGCCTTGATTTTTATGTCACAGGCCACATTTGCTTCTTTTTTTTTTTCATTTCTAATTTGAATTTGAATCAGACGATTGGACCTCCGATTGTCGGATTGTGGGAATTGTGATTTCTATACAGTAATTTGGATAGAGAATTTGCTTTTTCATTAGGAAGGTAGAGTTTTTTTGTGTTGAGATTAGGTCGAAGAATGGACAAGAAGAAGGTGGTAGCTCCATTGATCTGCCATGGGCATTCTCGGCCCGTTGTCGACCTGTTCTACAGCCCGATAACGCCGGATGGTTTCTTCCTTGTTAGTTCCAGCAAGGGTAATTGTGTATTTTAAGCTGATGTGTGTTCATGCATAATAATGCATTGCTTTTTTATGCTCAGGGAAACAAATAGATCATTATGTGATTGTAGCGTTTGGAATTCTGGTGTTTTCGTTTCTATAAATGTTAATGTACATTTGATGCATTGTGATGTTATTATATTAGATGAAGCTATTTTATGGTTAGCGGGATGTGTTTTTTATTTAACCAGCCTATGGTTGTTTGATGTGAAGGAGATATCAGAGCAACGCATTTGGCTATAGTGTTTTTAGGAGAAATGTTGAGTTTTGGAGTGTGATGGAAACTGAATAAGAAAGAAAGAAAAAGAGAAAGTATGCAGAACTATGTGCAGGACTGTTTTCAGTTAATGATCATATTTTTAGTGCTCTTAAGGCTGTTGTTTCCTATGTATATGTTATTTCTATATAAGATATGTAGTTCACGAACTAATCTAATTTGCCAACAGCCTCTTTTGCAGTGATGGTTTGTGTTATTGTTTGAAGTTACCTATTAAATTTTACCTTTGAAATTAGTTTTTCTTGATTTGTTCTTTGTGTTTGAAAGCACATCTGTGACTTTGTGTGCTTTGCCCATTTAATGACTATGGGAATCTCTCTCTCTCTCTCAGATTCCTCACCGATGTTGAGAAATGGAGAAACTGGAGACTGGATTGGAACCTTTCTAGGACATAAAGGTGCAGTGTGGAGTTGCTGCCTGGACAAACATGGTTTGCGTGTAGCAACTGCATCAGCGGATTTTTCTGCGTATGTTAAATATTTGTGTTTCTTTTATTTAAGAATCAATATAGTCGTTTTAGATGATTGCAGAGAAACATATGTTGGAATTGATTTTTCTTATTCTCACGTCAGATGTGACTGTCCATATAAGCAAGTGTCGCATATTGAGCTTTGTTTACCATACTAATTTCATTTTTTCTGTTATGTTCATTGGTTTGCAGGAAGTTGTGGGATGCACTAACTGGAGATGTTTTGCATTCGTTTGAGCACAAGCACATTGTTCGTGCTTGTTCCTTCTCAGAGGTACTGTTTTCTGTTACTTGCCACTTCAAATGTTTATTCATCGTTCTTTGTATCTATTTAATATTTTCTGTTGATTTTATTGTGAAATCTCCGTATTAATTTATGTCCCTTTTGAATTTCTGAACTCTCGATATCCCAAGTATAAAATGAAGCCTCTAATTTGGCTTCCCAAAGCACGCATATTTCTAAGCTTGAATTTGAGGTGGTGAAACTTTTGTCTTAGCATGGTTTGAAAATGTTGATTTCTGAAATTGATTTATGGAGTAGTATTTTTTAGTTTTGTTTCTTGACTTTTGTTCTTTGCACTCTACGCAGTTTGCTTGTGTAAAATATCAAAACTTATATACGCGTGTGATAGAATCAGTTTCTAGCTTAAAACATATCCTAGGATCGGAACAGTTATGGTGACTTAGCAAATCATGATGATTGAACTTTTTCCATCAATTTGTAGGATACTCACTTGCTGCTAACTGGAGGGATGGAAAAAGTTCTTCGTATATTTGATTTGAATAGTCCGGATGCACCACCCAGGGAACTTGAAAATTCTCCTGGTTCAGTTAGAACGCTTGCTTGGCTCCATAGCGATCAGACAATCTTAGGCTCTTGCACGGACATGGGTGGGGTGAGGTACGTTAAATAATGCAAATTTTATGAGGTTGCTATTTCTAATCCTTTAAAATTTGCAAACTCAAAACTAACATGAATATATGCAGAGATCGTTTTCAATTCACTCTTTTTAACGAATGGCAATTCCTTTTTATTGCATTATCATTTTAGAACTTAAACTTGATGCTTTGCTACTCAAAATGATGGCCATAGGTTATGGGATGTGAGAACTGGAACGATTGTTCGAACACTTGAGACAAAGTCTTCTACAACCAGCGTTGAAGTGAGTCAAGATGGCCGCTATATAACAACTGCTGATGGATCGACCATTAAGTTCTGGGATGCAAATCAGTACGTCTGTTTCTTTCCTAATTGTGTAAAGTGCACTAGAAAAACTAACATGCAAAACGCTTGAAACAGCTTCGGTCTGGTCAAGAGCTACGACATGCCCTGTGTAATGGAGTCAGCCTCGTTGGAGCCGAAGCTTGGCAACAAGTTCATTGCAGGTGGAGAAGACATGTGGGTCCATTTATTCGACTTTCACACTGGAGAAGAAATCGGTAAGCTCTGAATTATAACTACCAAACATCGATTTTATCGAATAGAAGGCTTGACTTAATTCATTTCTGGTCTTACATATTGTTGTGATTTAATTCAGGGTGTAACAAGGGGCACCATGGTCCGGTGCATTGTGTTCGTTTCTCACCTGGAGGTGAATCATACGCCTCTGGATCTGAAGATGGGACTGTTAGAATATGGCAGACCGGTCCGTTTGATCATGCTGAGCCGGAGAGTTCAGCTGCCAACGGACCTTCTCAGGGCGTGAAGGCTGTCGTGAACGAGGTTACACGACAGATGGAGAAGGCGCTTATTGTCGATGACAAGAACAAGAAACAACAACTGCCAACTGAGGGGAAGGCAACGGAGGCCGGTTAGTGTTTATAGTTTTACCTGGTGTTACATTGTCTAAATGTTTGAGGGATTCTTCTTTTTTGAATAAGAATGAGCTTCTATCATTTGATGTTAAAGACAAAATACCACAATCAACGGAAGCCAGAGATGAGAAGATTTTTGCTACCGAATTCGACTTTTTCCCCCAGCATTTCTGCATCACTCTCCTTACTGAACTTGATCTCAACTCGAAGCCCAAAATGCTCAAAGCTCTCCTCCTTCTCCTCTAGAATGTTAACTGCTGATATGCAAGCAGATTCTCTGCAATCATACATTGAGATTCTCTTCAGTGTTGGAATCTCTCCGATGGCTGAAGGAATCTCTTCGAAATTGGATAATGATTGAAGTGAAAGCCTCTCTAACACAGGAAAAGTATAGCTGTCTGCTATCCAGCAAATCAGATCATCACACTGATTAATGCTCAAGTGTTTCAAGCAATCAAATTCCTCCTCCCCAAAATCCCACTCCTGTCCCACAGCCACCTTATGCAATAGAAGAAGTTCGAGATGAGGCTACGAACCAAGAATCTTCACATCACATGAGTCAAGCTTGCAGTCATTCAACTGCAACTCCCTGAGGGAACTCGGGAGCCTGAGGTTCCGTGAGGAACCTTCTAGAAACTCCAAGCTATTGCAAGAGTACACGAGCTTCTCAAGCTTGTCGAACCGACCAACATCGTGGAGATGGTAGCGAGAACTCGCCTCACCACGTTCATGGAAATAATGAGAAATCTCCAGTTCCTTAACATTGGGTATTCTCTTGCAGACATCCTCAGTGAAAACCAAGTCCTCCACATCACGAAGTGTCTGTAGGTAATGCAAAACAACAGCGTCGCTACTAGGAGCCGGACTGGGAATACTGACAGATGATATATCGATATGCCTAAGCTGCGGCATCTCCCAAATCTCAGACGGTGCCACAACGTCTGAGATTTCAGTGACAATGATAGTCTGCAGACTCCAAAGTAGTGATATCGGTGAAGAAAGCTCGTAAGTAACCGACCAATAATCATGAGGGTTAATGTCGCTATATTCGTCATCCTTATCTGCTTCATGGTACAAAAGGCGGGAGTTCACTTCGGGATAAGTGTAGTCAATGCGACGGATGTCGCGAACCAACACCCTTAGCCGCCCTGCTGCCCATCTTTCACGGGATATGATTGGACGATGATGTGATACTGTTTCTCTGGTGTACAACATTGCACTTCTTTTATCAACTGCAACGTGACGCTTCCCGTTTTGGTCTCGTTCGACACATAAAAGGCTCTCTTTCTCACTTATCCTCATGCATAAGTCTCTCACGAGATCGTGAATGCTGTATTTTACCATTTTCCTGTATACTATGAGAGGAGTGCGGAAGAGGAGACTTCGGTGGACAAGGTCGTCTATGTAGCCCTCTGCAACTTCTTCCAAACTTCGGGTTTTATTCTGCTTTATGAAACCCTCGGCCACCCAAAGTTTGATGAGTTCGGTCATTTCAAGGCCGTAGTCTGCACATATTCCCAGGTAAAGAACACACAGTTTCAAGCAAAGTGGCAAGTACGTATAGCTCAAGTACAGAATGTTCAATGGTTTGTAGCCCTCTACTGAATCAAGAACCAAGTGCTTCTCTTTAGCAATCTTTTCCCAGTATTCTTGTGACTTGGGTGATTCTCGAAGAAGGCCCCCAATCACCACGATTGCCAGTGGAAGTCCTTTGCATTTCTTGACGATTTTCCTCCCAACTTCCTCCAATTCAGAAGGGCAGCCTTGTTGTGCAAATGCCTTGGCGCAAAAAAAGGTCCCAACTGTTTTTATCATCAAGAAAATCCACAGAGAGTGTGTTAAGAGTATTCCTCTCAACACAGGTCGGATAGTGATTTGTAGAAGTCCCCAGGAGGCTTATTCCCGACGACCGCTTAGGGTTGTAGAAAAACAGAGTAAAGAGAAGAGAAAGTAGGCGAAATATCGATGATCTTTATTGATGAATTTAGCGCCTATTTATATTCTAAGGACCCTAGGGTTGGTTCGATTTTACGGTCCGGGAAAGAACCAACAAAGAAAACCCGGAACGGAGCTTATAAATCGCTCGACCCAATTGTTCAAAAATAATAATAAAGATAATAACTAACGCAAAACATAAATTAACTAAAATAATAAAAAGAGCGCCACGCCTTATTTGGAGACGAAGTCACCAAATCTAACCGGTGGCCTTGTTCTCCTTCTCGGCTTCTTGTTCGTCTCCCTCGGTGAAGGCCTTCCGCGTTCAACCGTCTCACAATTCAGCTCTGGCCCCAGCAACTCCTCGGCCTCTGCATATTCAATGGGCACTCGCTGCTGCTTTTGTTCTTATTTTCTGGGAAGAAAGACTTGATACTATCCCAATCATCAACACCCCACACATCATCCAAGATGATAAAATATCTCCTATTGAATAAGATCTTGTGCAACTCAAGACTTAGTTGCTGATCACTGGTTGTTTCCCTGTCATCACTGGATACTCCTAGGCAAGAAAGTGCTTGTAGAAAGAATTTTCTTGGACTGAGTTCTTGAGACACAGTAACCCAAGCATGAACGTTGAAATTCTGGAGGATGTTTGAACTTTCATATATTCTTGCAAGAGTGGTCTTGCCAATTCCGCCCATCCCAACGATCGGGATTATTATCCTGCCAGCATGATGTCCGGCGAGCTGGTCCCAAAGCCGCTTGAGGTAGCTGTCGAATCCCACTATGCTGGCAGTTTCAAGAGGCAGTGATGGAGACGGAGATGGAGATGGAGATGAAAAGGACTTTATGAATCCAGTTTCGTCTTTAATCTTGACAACTTTTTCCATGATATAATCCATGTCTTGCATAACCTTGTGGAAGAATGAGGGGCTTTGTTGAGTGGATGCAGCAGCATGGATTCGATCTGCTGCTTCGACTTCGATTGCATCTTCAGCTTCATGAGCTGCAGCTGCGATTCGCCTCATCAAATCTTCTGCTTCTGTTGCTTCGTCGTTCACCATGAGATCTTCGAGGAAGCCAGTCTTTTCGGGGATCACAGCATCGGAATAGTTCTCCACAAAATCTAGAACGAAATCGACCTTTTCGCGGAGAGATTGTAATTGGTTGTTGTCGAAACAAGCGTAAAGGCGAGGATGAATCTGGATCTGATCCATGGTATTCAACAAGGAAACTAGAGCTGCATAAGCTGCTGCCATCTCTAATTTTAACTCCTTTTTTTGTTCAAGTTTTAGACTCAATAAATTGAGTTGTCGTATGTTAAAGAGTTGAATTTTCTAAATGAGATGTACAACAAAGGATGGGACTAAAATATTCCAAAACCGTGTAGTATTATTTTATTCATTGATCTTTCTCGTGAAATTTTACCGTAACTACCAAAATGCTAATTTAATAGGTCTAATGTTGATCAAATTAGACATGTACAAAAAACAAGGACCATGCAGTTTAGTTTATTGTATATGAATAAATTTAATCGTTTCTTACAAGTTAATATAAACTACTACTATTGACTCATTAATACATAAAAACATGTAACAAACTAATACGAATTGAAAATTATTGGTATAAGCTTTGCAACTTTGAGTTAAATCTTGGCAGGCGTTCTTAAATATTTCAGTAAATTATTTGAATAGAATATTGTTGTAGTACTAGTATAGAGTTCATTGCGACCTCCTTTCTTTATTTTGACTAATTTCGTTTGTTTTAGACGAGTCCAATAACCAGTTGCAGTTTGTAATATACTCCCTCCTTCCCGCTTTAGCAGTCCCATTGATTTTTCTGCCCTCATTTTATAAAAATGATAATAAATAATTAAAGTGGAAAAATAATAAAGTAAAAAAGGAAATAATATAAAGAAGAGTCTTATCTACATTATTCTTTTTTTTTTTTACTTTATTATTTCTCCACTTTAACTATTTATTATTATTTTTACAAAATGAGTGCAGAAAAGTCAATGAAACTGCTAAAGCAGGACGGAGGGAGTAATAAATACAGCCTAAAAAAGTTAGATATTGGAATATTATATCACAAATAAATGAATATTTATATACCAAATTAGTAGATATCTTAACAAAATTAAAGAGTCAAATTGAAGGCAGTGGAAGATTTTCCAATTAATGGGTACTTAGACCATCTCCAACCATTTACACCAAACTCAAACTCATTTTTGAGTATACAACACACCAAAAAGTAGTTTTACTCCAATCATTTACACCAAATTCAAAATTTACACCATTTTTGGGTTTTTATCTCACAAAATTTTTGCAGTAACACCATATTTGGTGTTGTTTCACAAAAAACACCAAAAATGAGTTTGAGTTTGGTGTATGGTGGAGAAAATTTCTACACCAAAACTCATTTATGGAGTATGGTTGGAGATGGTCTTACATCGTATGTCTATGGAGTGCAATTTGGTTTGTCACCCTATCTTATTGGACCATTTATCGAGCATTTTAATTTTTTTATTTATTTATTTAAGGCAACTTAAATTTTATTTCGGGACAAAAGTGATAATGATATTCTCTATAAGCAAAAAGGAATCAGATCATATATTTCCCTAGGGATGTATTAAGATGACAACCCTCTTTATTGTAATACCATACCACCATTTTAAGCCATTGGATCTGGAAATCGTGTGTTTGTCATGTTGCCACGTGTAAAAACACAGAGGGGTAAAATAGGAAATTTCTAATTTTACGTTACCAGATTGCAGTGTTATTCATTGAATATTGCAGTCTTACCGCAACAATATTGCAGTTTACCACGACTGCAATATCTAATACAGTAGACTGCAACTCGTGTTCTTTCACGAAACTTAATCCTAGGCGTCCATAAATGAGATCTAACGGACTATATTGGTGGTATGATGTTATTCTATCTATGGTGGCACCATAGTACACCCCTATTCCCTTATCCGAAAGAATGATCTTAATAAATTGGCCTCCTTTTAAAGAGATTAAAATTAGAGGGAACATTTTTTATAGTCTATGAATTTTGTCATAGTATCATTTTAAATCTGTGAACTTTGAAAATATCATTTGAGGTTCATCAATTATAAGTTAATATCAATCAAAGTAGTATTACTTTTTTACTGTTTATAAATTTTTTTAGACGAAAATACCCTAAGACCTCTTAAAAATAAACACAAACATATAATGAAAGAAAAATGACATCCTTACTTTTAATTTTAATTTTTCCGTTTTCCATGTTTCATAAGCTCCTAGTTGCCCAACTTCACCGAAATTCTTGCTCAATAAAATTAAGGCTTAATTTGCGTCAACCAAATTACTATATTCAAACTAGTTAGTAAAAAAAATGGAGTACTTAAAATAAGACAAATTGATGATATATATTTGTGCAAAAGATTCTCACTCTCCACCGTCCGGGGTCAGATTCTGAGGTCAGATCCAACGTCCTTATCTTTAAAAAAAATACAAAAATAAAAAGAAAAAAGAAAAAGAAAAAGAAAAAAGAAAAAGCAAAAAGCACGGAAAAGCGAAAAAAATAGAATAAGCCACGTCTTCGCCACGTCTACAATCTTATCCATTTCCCCACACCCCTTTCCCTATATTCCAAACCCCAAATCCACACCAAAATATCTCTCTCTCTCTCACTACCACCGCTACCAAATCAAGCCAAAATCATCCCACAATGGCCGCTACATTGTCCTCCTTCCGCCTCCCCACCGTCGCCACCACCGCCATCCCCCACCCACCGAAGCCCGATCCGAACCGCAGATCCAACAATTGGTGGGCGCCCATCCTCGGCTGGTCCGCCGAGCCCGACTACATTACCAACCAAAACTCCGATCCCGCTGCCGAATCGAGGCGGATCTCGGCCGACAAGATCCTCTTCCGCGGCTGCTTCACGGAGCAGAAGGCGAAGGAGCTGCGGAAGAAGACGATCGAGACGACGACGTTTCACGACATTATGTACCATTCCGCCATCGCCTCCCGCCTCGCCTCCGATCTGTCCGGCCGCGCCGAGGATCGTTGAATCGGAGCGTAAGAATCAATCTGCCGACTCGCCTATCTCTGCTTTTTTTTAAAAATTTGTTGAATAACAAATTGTAATAATCTAGGGTTTTCATTTCTATGTACGCGCTTATTCGGTGCTTGTTTTAATTGGTACCGTTTGATGCTTGGATCATGGGGGAATTTTTAATCCCGTGCTGTGAAATTTAGGTTTAATGGTGATGGATCTTTTTGAGTTTATTTGTCATATCGTTCTTGTAGATTCAATTTACTTATTTGCTTCGTTTGTTTATGATTGTGAATCTGTGATGAAGGATGCCGATAATCAGCATTTTGCCTTGGTTGATTTTCATAGGGCAAAATAAAATTTCTTTTTAGGGTAAAATTAAAATAAATCAAAATAATGTTGTTTTTCCGCCATTAAGATCTGGATCTGGGATTTTGAACTAGTCAAGAATCAAGAGGAGTATGTATTTATATGACTGTATCAAAACAAGGTTTAACAGTTTTTAAACTGTCTTAACGGTTTTCAAATAAAAATAGGTGTGAACTAAAAAAAATAGTCCTCGGATTATGCGTTTATCTCGCCAATGAACTCTCAACTTTAAAAATATTTCCAGATAATCTTGGACTAAGCGTTTATCTCGAAAATGATCATTTTTCATTGTTTCGTGACGAAAATACTCTTTTAGGAGGTTTTGGAGAGTTTGGGCAATTTGGTCTTTTTATATTTTAAATCTGATACTTCCTTCGTTCACGAATAAGAGTCTCATTTCTATGGGTGATGCTAAATGGCCACATTATGGCCCAGCCATAATCAGATTTTACAATTAAATTTAATGCACTTAGAAAGTATCAAAATATTCATGACTATTTTACCCTTTTCCTTAAATCATCCAAAAACATTTGATTAGCTTTCTATATACGCTCTAATTAATTATTCCTTCTCTTAAAGCTACAGCAAGTTAAACTCATTTAGTAATTGAACAACTTATTGTTATCATAAAATTGCAATTATTTATTGTTGAATTTTATTTTTACGTATCGTTTGTATATGTATTTATGTTTTGATTGTTTTAATTTGACGTACTTTTATTTATTTATTCATAATGTGAATTTAGTTTTGAATTTACATTCAATATTCTTAATATTAAAGTTTAATTTTTAAACCATATGTGTTTAATAATAATTATAATAAGTTAATTAGTTGGTGTATGCTGTAGCTTTAAGTTATATCTCGTTTTTAGAATCAATACTAAATATTAATCGATATCCTATATATGAGTTGAAAAAAATTAAAATTCTGTCGGTTAATAACATTCTAGTATTTATTATACAGTTTAATCATGCTATACCTTTATATCGTAAATAATACTCACTCCGTCCCTAAAAATTACTCCTCCGTCTCTAATATGGTCATATGATATGACACGAGAATTAAAATAAAATTTGTAAAGTAAGAGAAAAAAGAATAGTAGTTCAATAGTGTTAGTGGATGGTGAGATTCCATTAGTTTTAGTATGTTAATGGTGATATAAGTTGTAAATAACTTGATGTATATAGATAATAAATAGAGATAGCTTTCCATAAAGCGAAATGTCCATATTTTTATGGGACAGATGAAAATTGAATTAGTTTATTTTTAAGGAACATCCTAAAATGGCAAATATAATCTATTTTTAATTGATGGATGGAGTAATTAGTAGGAGTACTGCATATCCTAATTTACAAAACTATATTCATGTAACAGACTAATATATCTATTTAATAATATCAAATATAAAATCATAATAATCCTATGATATTTTATAAATTAATAAGACTTTGAAGGTGTGATATAATCTACTATTATATAATAATAATAGTAGTAGTAGTAATTAACGTTGTTAATATCATTATTATTAACATTATTACTTTTATCATTCTTTTAAATTATATTCTAATCATTTGATTTATAAATCATCATTAATTAAAACTATATAAATTATCGTCCTTACTCCTTACTCGTACTAATCTCCTTTATTTATAAAATATTGTCTGAATATTAATTTTGTACTATTGAAGAAAAGCTTCGAGCCGTACATTAATGCATAATACAGAGTTTTTAAAGGAAAGGACTATCTTGTAAAATACTTATGCACTAACAACTAGGTTTAGTTTTTTTTTAAAATATTTTAATAGTGTTTAGTACTATTTTACCCTTGTGTGGATGGCCATAATGTGGCTGCATAGCATTATTCTTTTACTATTTATGGTAATTATGAACCGGGACTCCTATTCAAGGACGGACCAAAATGGAAAAACGAGACTCATTTTCGTGGATGGAGGGAGTATTATTTTAGTTATGTATTAAATCTGATATTATTTCAAAATTATCATTCTTCATCCCTTTTGGCGTCCTTCACTTTGTTTCTTTATTTCAATATTAGATTTTATTTTATAAAATTAAATTTTAAATTTTGATTTTTAAATATCAATAAATTTTTTAATTATTAAAATTACTACTCCTTAGTGTCTAATATTTAATCAATAAGGTACGACGACGCCTTAGTTTTAATCAATATTTAATAGTTTTAATCATAAATAAATTATATAACACGATTTAGTCAACTTCATAATATTTTTAGTCAAATTCTCCTATACATTAGATGCATATTTATTTCGTAATAAATTGTGTTATATGATCTCTTTATGATTAAAACTGTTAAATATTAATTAAATCTAGAGTGAACTTCAAAAATGGTCCCTGGACTATTGGTTTATCTCGCCCATAGTCCCTGGAATTTAAAAATATCGTCAGTAGTCCCTGGACTAAGGGTTTATCTCGAAATTGGTCCATTTCGCTTTTTTGGGTACGAAAATGCCCTTTTGGAGGGTTTTGAGGGTTTTGGGCAATTTGGTATTTTTACACTTTTAATATTTTAAATTTGATATTATTTTAGTTATGTACTAAATTTGATATTATTTCAAAATTATCATTCTTTCTTCCATTTTGTCATCCTTCACTTTGTTTTTTTATTTCAATATTATATTTAATTTTATAAAATTAAATTTTAAATTTTGATTTTTAAATATCAATAAAATTTTTAATTAAACTATTAATTCATGGACACTATAAATATTGATTAAAACTATTAATTTTTGCTATGTAATATAATATTCAGCTGAATTGAAGAAGTACACAAAAATAATATTAATCATGATGGAAAAATAAGAGCTATTCTATTTAGCCTTCGTTCGGTTGTTATAATTGCTTGTGATTGAATATTATGAAGTTGACTAAAAATTTGATCCTACTAAAAATTTTATATAGGAGTATTTTTGTTGAAAATTACTAGTAAATTTTGATTGTTTTCAAATTAATAAACAAAAATTATATTAGTCTTACATTAGATGCATATTTATTTCAGAATAAATCGTGTTATATGATATATTTATGATTAAAGCTATTAAATATTGATTAAAACTAAGTCGTTGTCATATTGATTAAATATTATACACTTTCAAATATTGATTATGACTATTAATTTTTTTTTATTTAATAACTTTTGTAATTAAAATTTTTTATTGATATTTAAAAATTATAATTTAAAATTTTGTAAAATTAAATCTAATATTGAAATAAAGAAGCAAAGTGAAGGATGACAAAAGGGAAGAAGAATGATAATTTTGAAATAATATCAAATTTAGTACATAACTGAAATAATATCATATTTAAAATGTTAAAAGTGTAAAAAGACCAAATTGCCCAAACCCCCCAAAACCCCTCAAAAGGGCATTTTCCGTACCAAAAAAAGGCAAAAGGATCAATTTCGAGATAAACCCTTAGTCCAGGGACTACTATCGATATTTTTAAAGTCCAGGGACTATGGGCGAGATAAACCCATAGTCCAGGGACCATTTTTGTAGTTCACTCTTAAATCTAAGGCGTCGTCGTACCTTATTGATTAAATATTAGACTATCAAATATTGATTAAAACTATTAATTTTTTATTTAATAATAATTTTAATAATTAAAAAAATTTATTGATATTCAAAAATCAAAATTTAAAATTTAATTTTATAAAATTAAATTTAATATTGAAATAAAGAAATAAAGTAAAGGATTCCAAAAGGACGAAGAATGATAATTTTGAAATAATATCAGATTTAGTACATATCTGAAATAATATCATATTTAAAATGTTAAAAGTGTAAAAAGACCAAATTGTTCAAACCCCCCAAAACCCCTCAAAAGGGCACTTTCGTACCAAAAAAAGCCAAAAGGATCAATTTCGAGATAAACCCTTAGTCCAGGGACTACTGACGATATTTTTAAAGTCCAGGGACTATGGGCGAGATAAACCCATAGTCCAAGGACCATTTTTGTAGTTCACTCTTAAATCTAAGGTGTCGTCGTACCTTATTGATTAAATATTAGACTATCAAATATTGATTAAAACTATTAGTTTGTTATTTAATAATAATTTTAATAATTAAAAAAATTTATTGATGTTTAAAAATTAAAATTTAAAATTTAATTTTATAAAATTAAATTTAATATTGAAATAAAGAAACAAAGTGAAGGATTCCAAAAGGGACGAAGAATGATAATTTTGAAATAATATCAGATTTAGTACATAACTGAAACAATATCAGATTTAAAATATAAAAAGATCAAATTGCTCAAACCCTCCAAAACTCCCTAAAAGGGTATTCTCGTCACGAAACAGTGAAAAATGGCCATTTTTGAGATAAACGCTTAGTCCAGAGTTATCTGTGGATATTTTTAATGTACAGAATTCATTGACGAGATAAAAGCATAATCCAGGAACTATTTTTATAGTTCACTCTAAAAATAAAGAGTTTACGTAGAGCAGGCAGTAATAGGCTAATTACCTTCCTTTCCTTTTGCACATTATCCTAATCCCTTTCTCAATCTCCATATTCTCAATATAGAAATAAAAAACCGGAATAGTTAACTACAAAATTTGGACAACGACAAATTGAAAAATATACTCCACTACTACTACTCTTTAGAAAATTTTTAAATGATTGTACAAGTTTTAATATACTAATACATAATAGGAGTAGTGAAATGGCGCAAGAGAAGAGAATTAGTAGTAAAATACTTTTTCATTTTAGAAATGAAATGTTTTCCATTTTAGTTTGTTCTATTAAAAATAAAACGTTTCATAAAATGAAAATATCTCTATCTCTACTTTTTCATCTCTCTTACTTTACTCTCTCTTCGTTAACTCACAAAATAACACTACGAAAAAATTCGTTTCAATTTCCAAATGTTGCATATTTAATGGGACGAAGTGAGTAATAGAATAGGAGTAGTAAATTGGGGTAAGAGAAAAGAATTAGTAATAAAATAAGAGAAAAAGAGAGAAAATGGGTAAAGTAAGAAAAAATAAGAGAAAAAATAATAAAATTAGTGTTAGTGAATTGTTGGATTCTATTTCTAAAATAGAAAGTTAAAAAAGTTTCTATTTTTTAAGGGACGAGTTAAAATAAAAATAGTTTTTATTTTTAAGGGATGAAAATAATACTAATAAAAATGACTTTTTTGTTTTACTAAAATTCGTAAGTAACTTAGAGTGTATATTTATGGGCGATTAAACTTAATTTTGCCGAAAAATTTCCAAATTTCTAAATAGTAGGAGTAGTAGTGGAGTATTTCTTACTCTGAACAATATTGTGAACTATTCCCTCCATTCCGTCTTAATAATAACTTTTCATTCTGCACTCATTTTTAAACATTGATTAATTAATTCTTAAAATAATCATATTTTACATTATATCTAAAGTAAATATCTTAGATGAAAAAATAACATAAAATAATTTTATTACTACACCTTCCGTTCCAACTAAGTTGAATCAAAACTTTTGGACACGAAATTAATAAATTATGTTGAAAAAGAAGATACATGGAAAAGTAGAAAACACATAAAGGAAGTAAAACAGATTGAATGTTTTATTTTTTATCAAAAAAAAAAATAACTCAACTCGTTGGGAGGAGGTATAATTTAAGTGGCCATCTTACAAATCACATAATACTATTTTATAATACTCCATCCGTTCCATCTTAATAGATGCGTTTCATTTTCTGTACATGTGAGGTGTAAGATGACACTAAAATTATAATAAATTTTTTTTATGCTATATAAGATATTTACTTTAGATATAATGTAAAATACGAGTATCAGTAACATGAATTTTCATCCCTAAATAAAGATTATAATATAAAACGATTTAGTTATGCTATATAGCATAATTACAGTAGTATAGATGAGAATAGAAATTGGATTGGGCCCATTGTTATAGCACCTGGTTTTGGGTTTGGTTGAGGTTAATCTGTGGGTAATCCCATCCCACCCCACCCCAATACAAACCTATTTTCTGCAGATATTGATTTTTTACACATTATATAGATCTTATTATTGAATTGGGTTCTTTAATTTGTTTTTATTACTACCGTTATTTTTGGTAAAATGTATTTTACTGAAACGACGAAAATTTAGATACTGAATTGAACAAGAAGTTCGAGAAAAGCATACTCCTTCTTGAAGAATCTAATTTAAAGATAAAATGAAATATTATGGACATACTTGCGTATTTATCCTTAGGTCATATAGCGGTGGCCGGTGGGTTAATATTTTAATTATTTCTATGGTTTATCGGTTTACTACTGTTCTAACCAATCACTGACAATATCATATTCCTTCGGTCCCTAAAACATAGCCCATTTTTTTCCAACATTATTTTTAATAAAATTAGGTAAATCTACGTATAGTGGAACATTATACCCACATTTATCTCAAATGTATGTACTATATTTAATTATAAATGTTAAGGCCATCCACTGCCTTTTATCCTTCTCTTAACCGTCTCATCTCTTAATTATTTATGGGCTCCACTGTACTTTTCAACTCATCTCTTAACTAAGAGACAACACCTGCATCCCTCCATCTCTTAACCATCTCTTATCCATCTCTTAACTATTCATTCAATTTCATTTTTTATTTTTATTTTCAACAAATTCAATTAATAAAAACACACTTCATTAAATAAAATAAAATCACAATTTAAAGGCCTAAAAAATTATAAAATACATAATTAAAAATACATAATTAAAAAATACATAATTAAAAAATAATATAATTAAATAAAATAAAAATTACAATTTAAAGGCCTAAAAAATTTTAAAAATACATAATTAAAAATTAAAATTTACAATTTTTTTTTAAAAAAAATAAATTTATGACGTCATAATTCCGACGCCCACTCGCGGACCGACGAGTGGGCGTCACGCCATCGCTTAGCGCGTGCCACGTGGCCGCGCGCGTCGTCTTGCCAGCTCGAAGCCGGCCTCTTCCGGACTCGTCGCGCGACGAGATGTCTCGTCTCGTCGAGACGAGACGAGCGTCGCAACACTGTCTCGAGACGAGACCGAGACAGCATCGAGCCGCGTTGCGGATGCCCTAAGTAAATGTATGAGTCGTGTTGATTCTTATATAAATGGTGTAGTGATGAGAAAATATAAAAAGATTAAAATATACTATGCTATATATATTGGAGAAAATCAAAGAATATTAAGTTGTTAATGAAATATAGGTAAAAATGATCTCTATTTATTAAAAATAAAAGAAGTTCCTTTTAATTGTACAGTATATTGTTTAAAGGGAAATGATTTGTTATATAATGAATGAGCATCACTTGTGAACATTATTCTTATTTAATGCACATTCATTTTTTACTTATACTTATTTTGTTTTATACAATAGGTAAGATTATAAAACATTAAAAAGTGTTATTGACATTTATAACTTCACAATTTTCATAAAAATTTTAATGATCTTTTCATTTTCTTTATATTTTTAAATAAATGAGTAAAATGAGAAATTGGATTTAATTTTTATGAAAATTATAAAATAAAAATAATACTTAAAATATTAGAATCAAACTAATTTATTATATAAAATAAATAATAATAAAATTAAACATGTGATGAGAGTGATGCTTATATTATTTCACGCCATTTTAAATTCATGTGTTTGTTTCGGTTTTTAATCAAAATAGGAAAGTAATCAAAATCTCGGAACAAGGAAAGTTAGTAGTACAATTTTCCAGGA
>NC_062966.1:20945242-21146445 GCF_023119035.1 Salvia hispanica
GATCATTAAAATTTTTATGAAAATTGTGAAGTTATAAATGTCAATAACACTTTTTAATGTTTTATAATCTTACCTATTGTATAAAACAAAATAAGTATAAGTAAAAAATGAATGTGCATTAAATAAGAATAATGTTCACAAGTGATGCTCATTCATTATATAACAAATCATTTCCCTTTAAACAATATACTGTACAATTAAAAGGAACTTCTTTTATTTTTAATAAATAGAGATCATTTTTACCTATATTTCATTAACAACTTAATATTCTTTGATTTTCTCCAATATATATAGCATAGTATATTTTAATCTTTTTATATTTTCTCATCACTACACCATTTATATAAGAATCAACACGACTCATACATTTACTTAGGGCATCCGCAACGCGGCTCGATCGTCTCGGCTTCTCGAGCTGTTGCCACGCTCGTCTCGTCTCGACGAGGCGAGACATCTCGTCGCGCGACGAGTCCGAAGAGGCCGGCTCGAGGCGGCAAGACGACCGGGGGGCCACGTGGCACGCGCTAGCGAGTGAGGGTGACGCCCACTCGTCGTCCCCGAGTGGGCGTCGGAATTATGACGCCATAAATTTATTTTTTTTAAAAAAAAAATTGTAAATTTTAATTTTTAATTATGTATTTTTAAATTTTTAGGCCTTTAAATTGTGATTTTTATTTTATTTAATTATAGTATTTTTAATTATGTATTTTTTAATTATGTATTTTTAATTATGTATTTTATAATTTTTTAGGCCTTTAAATTGTGATTTTATTTTATTTAATGAAGTGTGTTTTTATTAATTGAATTTGTTGAAAATAAAAATAAAAAATGAAATTGAATGAATAGTTAAGAGATGGATAAGAGATGGTTAAGAGATGGAGGGATGCAGAGGTGTTGTCTCTTAGTTAAGAGATGAGTTGAAAAGATCAATGGATTGCAATAAATAATTAAGAGATGAGACGGTTAAGAGAAGGATAAAGAGTGGATGGCCTTAACATTTATAATTAAATATAGTACATACATTTGAGATAAATGTGGGTATAATGTTCCACTATACGTAGATTTACCTAATTTTATTAAAAATAATGTTGGAAAAAAATGGGCTATGTTTTAGGGACCGAAGGAATATGATATTGTCAGTGATTGGTTAGAACAGTAGTAAACCGATAAACCATAGAAATAATTAAAATATTAACCCACCGGCCACCGCTATATGACCTAAGGATAAATACGCAAGTATGTCCATAATATTTCATTTTATCTTTAAATTAGATTCTTCAAGAAGGAGTATGCTTTTCTCGAACTTCTTGTTCAATTCAGTATCTAAATTTTCGTCGTTTCAGTAAAATACATTTTACCAAAAATAACGAGTAGTAATAAAAACAAATTAAAGAACCCAATTCAATAATAAGATCTATATAATGTGTAAAAAATCAATATCTGCAGAAAATAGGTTTGTATTGGGGTGGGGTGGGATGGATTACCCACAGATTAACCTCAACCAAACCCAAAACCAGGTGCTATAACAATGGGCCCAATCCAATTTCTATTCTCATCTATACTACTGTAATTATGCTATATAGCATAACTAAATCGTTTTATATTATAATCTTTATTTAGGGATGAAAATTCATGTTACTGATACTCGTATTTTACATTATATCTAAAGTAAATATCTTATATAGCATAAAAAAAAATTTTTTATAATTTTAGTGTCATCTTACACCTCACATGCTGAGAAAATGAAACGCGTATTAAGATGGAACGGATGGAGTATTATAAAATAGTATTATGTGATTTGTAAGATGGCCACTTAAATTATACTTCCTCCCAATGAGTTGAGTTATTTTTTTTTTGATAAAAAATAAAACATTCAATCTGTTTTACTTCCTTTATGTGTTTTCTACTTTTCCATGTATCTTCTTTTTCAACATAATTTATTAATCTACGTGTCCAAAAGTTTTGATTCAACTTAGTTGGAACGGAAGGTGTAGTAATAAAATTATTTTATGTTATTTTTTCATCTAAGATATTTACTTTAGATATAATGTAAAATATGATTATTTTAAGAATTAATTAATCAATGTTTAAAAATGAGTGCAGAATGAAAAGTTATTATTAAGACGGAATGGAGGGAATAGTTCACAATATTGTTCAGAGTAAGAAATACTCCACTACTACTCCTACTATTTAGAAATTTGGAAATTTTTCGGCAAAATTAAGTTTAATCGCCCATAAATATACACTCTAAGTTACTTACGAATTTTAGTAAAACAAAAAAGTCATTTTTATTAGTATTATTTTCATCCCTTAAAAATAAAAACTATTTTTATTTTAACTCGTCCCTTAAAAAATAGAAACTTTTTTAACTTTCTATTTTAGAAATAGAATCCAACAATTCACTAACACTAATTTTATTATTTTTCTCTTATTTTTTCTTACTTTACCCATTTTCTCTCTTTTTCTCTTATTTTATTACTAATTCTTTTCTCTTACCCCAATTTACTACTCCTATTCTATTACTACTGTATCTCATTAAATATCTGACATTTGGAAATTGAAACGAATTTTTTAGTAGTGTTATTTTGTGAGTTAACGAAGAGAAGTAAAGTAAGAGAGATGAAAAAGTAGAGATAGAGATATTTTCATTTTATGAAACGTTTTATTTTTAATAGAACAAGCTAAAATGGAAAACATTTCATTTCTAAAATGAAAAAGTATTTTACTACTAATTCTCTTCTCTTGCGCCATTTCACTACTCCTATTATGTATTAGTATATTAAAACTTGTACAATCATTTAAAAATTTTCTAAAGAGTAGTAGTAGTGGAGTATATTTTTCAATTTGTCGTTGTCCAAATTTTGTAGTTAACTATTCCGGTTTTTTATTTCTATATTGAGAATATGGAGATTGAGAAAGGGATTAGGATAATGTGCAAAAGGAAAGGAAGGTAATTAGCCTATTACTGCCTGCTCTACGTAAACTCTTTATTTTTAGAGTGAACTACAAAAATAGTTCTGGATTATCGCTTTATCTCACAATCATGAATTCTGTACATTAAAATATCATGAGATAACTCGAACTAAGCGTTATCTCAAAATGGCCATTTTTTCTGTTTCGTGACGAGAATACCCTTTTAGGGAGTTTTGGAGGTTTGAGCAATTTGATCTTTTTATATTTTAAATCGATATTGTTTTCGGTTATGTACTAAATCGATATTATTTCAAAATTATCATTCTTCGTCCCTTTTGGAATCCTTCACTTTGTTTCTTTATTTCAATATTAAATTTAATTTTATAAAATTAAATTTTAAATTTTAATTTTTAAACATCAATAAATTTTTTAATTATTAAAATTATTATTAAATAACAAACTAATAGTTTTAATCAATATTTGATAGTCTAATATTTAATCAATAAGTACTGACGACACCTTAGATTTAAGAGTGAACTACAAAAATGGTCGCTTGGACTATGGGTTTATCTACCATAGTCCCTGACTTTAAAATATCGTCGTAGTCCTGGACTAAGGGTTTATCTCGAAATTGATCCTTTTGGCTTTTTTGGTACCGAAAGTGCCCTTTTGAGGGTTTTGGGGGGTTTGAACAATTTGGTCTTTTTACACTTTTAACATTTTAAATATGATATTATTTCGATATGTACTAAATCGATATTATTTCAAAATTATCATTCTTCGTCCTTTTGGAATCCTTTACTTTATTTCTTTATTTCAATATTAAATTTAATTTTATAAAATTAAATTTTAAATTTTGATTTTTGAATATCAATAAATTTTTTAATTATTAAAATTATTATTAAATAAAAAATTAATAGTTTTAATCAATATTTGATAGTCTAATATTTAATCAATAAGGTACGACGACGCTTAGATTTAAGAGTGAACTAAAAATGGTCCCGACTATGGGTTATCTGCCTAGTCCTGGACTTTAAAAATATCGATAGTAGTCCCTGGACTAAGGTTTATCCGAAATTGATCCTTTTGCCTTTTTTTGGTACGGAAAATGCCCTTTTGAGGGGTTTTGGGGGTTTGGGCAATTTGTCTTTTTACACTTTTAACATTTTAAATATGATATTATTTAGTTATGTACTAAATTTGATATTATTTCAAAATTATCATTCTTCTTCCTTTTGTCATCCTTCACTTTGCTTCTTTATTTCAATATTAGATTTAATTTTACAAAATTTTAAATTATAATTTTTAAATATCAATAAAAAATTTTAATTACAAAAGTTATTAAATAAAAAAATTAATAGTCATAATCAATATTTGAAAGTGTATAATATTTAATCAATATGACAACACTTAGTTTTAATCAATATTTAATAGCTTTAATCATAAATATATCATATAACGATTTATCGAAATAAATATGCATCTAATGTAAATAATATAATTTTTGTTTATTAATTTGAAAACAATCAAAATTTACTAGAAATTTTCAACAAAAATACTCCTATATAAAATTTTTAGTATGATCAAATTTTTAGTCAACTTCATAATATTCAATCACAGCAATTATAACAACGACGAAGGCTAAATAGAATAGCTCTTATTTTTCCATCATGATTAATATTATTTTTGTGTACTTCTTCAATTCATTGAATATTATATTACATAGCAAAAATTAATAGTTTTAATCAATATTTATAGTGTCCATGAATTAATAGTTTAATTAAAAATTTTATTGATATTTAAAAATCAAAATTTAAAATTTAATTTTATAAAATTAAATATAATATTGAAATAAAAAAACAAAGTGAAGGATGACAAAATGGAAGAAAGAATGATAATTTTGAAATAATATCAAATTTAGTACATAACTAAAATAATATCAAATTTAAAATATTAAAAGTGTAAAAATACCAAATTGCCCAAAACCTCAAAACCCTCCAAAGGGCATTTTGTACCCAAAAAGCGAAATGGACCAATTTGAGATAAACCCTTAGTCCAGGACTACGACGATATTTTTAAATTCAGGGCTATGGTGGAGATAAACCAATAGTCCAGGGACCATTTTTGAAGTTCACTCTAGATTTAATTAATATTTAACAGTTTAATCATAAAGAGATCATATAACACAATTTATTACGAAATAAATATGCATCTAATGTATAGGAGAATTTGACTAAAAATATTATGAAGTTGACTAAATCGTGTTATATAATTTATTTATGATTAAAACTATTAAATATTGATTAAAACTAAGGCGTCGTCGTACCTTATTGATTAAATATTAGACACTAAGGAGTAGTAATTTTAATAATTAAAAAATTTATTGATATTTAAAAATCAAAATTTAAAATTTAATTTTATAAAATAAAATCTAATATTGAAATAAAGAAACAAAGTGAAGGGCCAAAAGGGATGAAGAATGATAATTTTGAAATAATATGATTTAATACTAACTAAAATAATACTCCCTCCATCCACGAAAATGAGTCTCGTTTTTCCATTTTGGTCCGTCCTGAATAGAGTCCTGTTCATAATTACCATAAATAGTAAAAGAATAATGCTATGCACACATTATGGCCATCCACACAAGGGTAAAATAGTACTAAACACTATTAAAATATTTTAAAAAAACTAAACCTAGTTGTTAGTGCATAAGTATTTTACAAGATAGTCCTTTCCTTTAAAAACTGTATTATGCATTAATGTACGGCTCGAAGCTTTTCTTCAATAGTACAAAATTAATATTCGGACAATATTTTATAAATAAAGGAGATTAGTCGAGTAAGGAGTAAGGACGATAATTTATATAGTTTTAATTAATGATGATTTATAAATCAAATGATTAGAATATAATTTAAAAGAATGATAAAAGTAATAATGTTAATAATAATGATATTAACAACGTTAATTACTACTACTACTATTATTATTATATAATAGTAGATTATATCACACCTTCAAAGTCTTATTAATTTATAAAATATCATAGGATTATTATGATTTTATATTTGATATTATTAAATAGATATATTAGTCTGTTACATGAATATAGTTTTGTAAATTAGGATATGCAGTACTCCTACTAATTACTCCATCCATCAATTAAAAATAGATTATATTTGCCATTTTAGGATGTTCCTTAAAAATAAAACTAATTGATTTTAATCATTCCTAAAAATATGACATTTCAGCTTTATGGAAAGCTATCTCTATTTATTATCTATATACATCAAGTTATTTACAACTTATATCACCATTAACATACTAAAACTAATGGAATCTCACCATCCACTAACTATTGAACTACTATTCTTTTTCTATACTTTACAAATTTTATTTTAATTCTCGTGTCGTATCATATGACCATATTAGAGACGGAGGAGTAATTTTTAGGGACGGAGTGAGTATTATTTCGATATAAAGGTATAGCATGATTAAACGTATAATAAATACTAGAATGTTATTAACCGACAATTTTAATTTTTTCAACTCATATATAGGATATCGATTAATATTTAGTATTGATTCTAAAAACGAGATATAACTTAAAGCTACAGCATACACCAACTAATTAACTTATTATAATTATTATTAAACACATATGGTTTAAAAATTAAACTTTAATATTAAGAATATTGAATGTAAATTCAAAACTAAATTCACATTATGAATAAATAAATAAAAGTACGTCAAATTAAAACAATCAAAACATAAATACATATACAAACGATACGTAAAAATAAAATTCAACAATAAATAATTGCAATTTTATGATAACAATAAGTTGTTCAATTACTAAATGAGTTTAACTTGCTGTAGCTTTAAGAGAAGGAATAATTAATTAGAGCGTATATAGAAAGCTAATCAAATGTTTTTGGATGATTTAAGGAAAAGGGTAAAATAGTCATGAATATTTTGATACTTTCTAAGTGCATTAAATTTAATTGTAAAATCTGATTATGGCTTAGATAATGTGCTCTTAGATCACCCATGAAATGAGACTCTTATTTGACGAAGGAAGTATCGATTTAAAATATAAAAGACAAATTCCTAATCTCCAAAACCTCCTAAAAGAGTATTTTAAATGCTAAACAATGAAAAATGATCATTTTCGAGATAAACGCATCAAGATTATCCGGAAATATTTTTAAAGTTGAGTTAGCTTCGGCCGAGATAACGCGATAATCCGAGACATTATTTGTAGTTCACACCTATTTTTATTTGAAAACCGTTAAGACAGTTTAAAAACTGTTAAACCTTGTTTTGATACAGTCATATAAATACATACTCCTCTTGATTCTTGACTAGTTCAAAATCCCAGATCCAGATCTTAATGGCGGAAAAACAACATTATTTTGATTTATTTTAATTTTACCCTAAAAAGAAATTTTATTTTGCCCTATGAAAATCAACCAAGGCAAAATGCTGATTATCGGCATCCTTCATCACAGATTCACAATCATAAACAAACGAAGCAAATAAGTAAATTGAATCTACAAGAACGATATGACAAATAAACTCAAAAAGATCCATCACCATTAAACCTAAATTTCACAGCACGGGATTAAAAATTCCCCCATGATCCAAGCATCAAACGGTACCAATTAAAACAAGCACCGAATAAGCGCGTACATAGAAATGAAAACCCTAGATTATTACAATTTGTTATTCAACAAATTTTTAAAAAAAAGCAGAGATAGGCGAGTCGGCAGATTGATTCTTACGCTCCGATTCAACGATCCTCGGCGCGGCCGGACAGATCGGAGGCGAGGCGGGAGGCGATGGCGGAATGGTACATAATGTCGTGAAACGTCGTCGTCTCGATCGTCTTCTTCCGCAGCTCCTTCGCCTTCTGCTCCGTGAAGCAGCCGCGGAAGAGGATCTTGTCGGCCGAGATCCGCCTCGATTCGGCAGCGGGATCGGAGTTTTGGTTGGTAATGTAGTCGGGCTCGGCGGACCAGCCGAGGATGGGCGCCCACCAATTGTTGGATCTGCGGTTCGGATCGGGCTTCGGTGGGTGGGGGATGGCGGTGGTGGCGACGGTGGGGAGGCGGAAGGAGGACAATGTAGCGGCCATTGTGGGATGATTTTGGCTTGATTTGGTAGCGGTGGTAGTGAGAGAGAGAGATATTTTGGTGTGGATTTGGGGTTTGGAATATAGGGAAAGGGGTGTGGGGAAATGGATAAGATTGTAGACGTGGCGAAGACGTGGCTTATTCTATTTTTTTCGCTTTTCCGTGCTTTTTGCTTTTTCTTTTTTCTTTTTCTTTTTCTTTTTTCTTTTTATTTTTGTATTTTTTTTAAAGATAAGGACGTTGGATCTGACCTCAGAATCTGACCCCGGACGGTGGAGAGTGAGAATCTTTTGCACAAATATATATCATCAATTTGTCTTATTTTAAGTACTCCATTTTTTTTACTAACTAGTTTGAATATAGTAATTTGGTTGACGCAAATTAAGCCTTAATTTTATTGAGCAAGAATTTCGGTGAAGTTGGGCAACTAGGAGCTTATGAAACATGGAAAACGGAAAAATTAAAATTAAAAGTAAGGATGTCATTTTTCTTTCATTATATGTTTGTGTTTATTTTTAAGAGGTCTTAGGGTATTTTAGTCTAAAAAAATTTATAAACGAGTAAAAAAGTAATACTACTTTGATTGATATTAACTTATAATTGATGAGCCCGAATGATATTTTAAAGTTAGAGTTTAAAATGAATTTATGACAAAATTCATAGACTATAAAAAATGTTCCTCTAATTTTAATCTCTTTAAAAGGAGGCCAATTTATTAAGATCATTCTTTCGGATAAGGGAATAGGGGTGTACTATGGATGCAGCATAGATAGAATAACGTCATACCACCGATATAGTCCGTTAGATCTCATTTATGGGCGCTAGGATTAAGTTTCAGTGAAAGAACACGAGTTGCGATCTCTTGTATTAGATATTGCGGTCGTGGTAAGACTGCAATATTGTTGCGGTAAGCGCAATATTCAATGAATAACTGCAATCGGTACGTAAAATTAGAAATTTCCTATTTTACCCCTCGTGTTTTTACACGTGGCAACATGACAAACACACGATTTCCGGATCAATGCTTAAAATGGTGGTATGGTATTACAATAAAGAGGTTGTCATCTTAATACATCCCTAGGGAAATATATGATCTGATTCCTTTTGCTTATAGAGAATATCATTATCACTTTTGTCCGAAATAAAATTTAAGTTGCCTTAAATAAATAAATAAAAAAATTAAAATGCTCGATAAATGGTCCAATAAGATAGGGTGACAAACCAAATTGCACTCCATAGACATACGATGTAAGACCATCTCCAACCATCTCCATAAATGAGTTTTGGTGTAGAAATTTTCTCCCCATACACCGAACTCAAACTCATTTTTGGTGTTTTTGTGAAACAACACCAAATATGGTGTTACTTGCAAAAATTTTGTGAGATAAAAACCCAAAAATGGTGTAAATTTTGAATTTGGTGTAAATGATTGGAGTAAAACTACTTTTTGGTGTGTTGTATCTCAAAAATGAGTTTGAGTTTGGTGTAAATGGTTGGAGATGGTCAAGTACCCATTAATTGGAAAATCTTCCACTGCCTTCAATTTGACTCTTTAATTTTGTTAAGATATCTACTAATTTGGTATATAAATATTCATTTATTTGTGATATAATATTCCAATATCTAACTTTTTTAGGTCTGTATTTATTACTCCTCCGTCCTCTTTATGATTTCATTAAACTTTTCTGATTTCATTTTGTAAAAATAATAATAAATAGTTAAAGTGGAGAAATAATAAAGTAAAAAAAAAAGAATAATGTAGATAAGACTCTTCTTTATATTATTTCCTTTTTTACTTTATTATTTTTCCACTTTAATTATTTATTATCATTTTTATAAAATGAGCGAAAAAATCAATGAGGCTGTAAAGCGGAAGAGAATATTACAAACTGCAACTGGTTATTGGACTCGTCTAAAACAAACGAAATTAGTCAAAATAAAGAAAGGAGGTCGCAATGAACTCTATACTAGTACTACAACAATATTCTATTCAAATAATTTACTGAAATATTTAAGAACGCCTGCCAAGATTTAACTCAAAGTTGCAAAGCTTATACCAATAATTTTCAATTCGTATTAGTTTGTTACATGTTTTTATGTATTAATGAGTCAATAGTAGTAGTTTATATTAACTTGTAAGAAACGATTAAATTTATTCATATACAATAAACTAAACTGCATGGTCCTTGTTTTTTGTACATGTCTAATTTGATCAACATTAGACCTATTAAATTAGCATTTTGGTAGTTACGGTAAAATTTCACGAGAAAGATCAATGAATAAAATAATACTACACGGTTTTGGAATATTTTAGTCCCATCCTTTGTTGTACATCTCATTTAGAAAATTCAACTCTTTAACATACGACAACTCAATTTATTGAGTCTAAAACTTGAACAAAAAAAGGAGTTAAAATTAGAGATGGCAGCAGCTTATGCAGCTCTAGTTTCCTTGTTGAATACCATGGATCAGATCCAGATTCATCCTCGCCTTTACGCTTGTTTCGACAACAACCAATTACAATCTCTCCGCGAAAAGGTCGATTTCGTTCTAGATTTTGTGGAGAACTATTCCGATGCTGTGATCCCCGAAAAGACTGGCTTCCTCGAAGATCTCATGGTGAACGACGAAGCAACAGAAGCAGAAGATTTGATGAGGCGAATCGCAGCTGCAGCTCATGAAGCTGAAGATGCAATCGAAGTCGAAGCAGCAGATCGAATCCATGCTGCTGCATCCACTCAACAAAGCCCCTCATTCTTCCACAAGGTTATGCAAGACATGGATTATATCATGGAAAAAGTTGTCAAGATTAAAGACGAAACTGGATTCATAAAGTCCTTTTCATCTCCATCTCCATCTCCGTCTCCATCACTGCCTCTTGAAACTGCCAGCATAGTGGGATTCGACAGCTACCTCAAGCGGCTTTGGGACCAGCTCGCCGGACATCATGCTGGCAGGATAATAATCCCGATCGTTGGGATGGGCGGAATTGGCAAGACCACTCTTGCAGAATATATGAAAGTTCAAACATCCTCCAGAATTTCAACGTTCATGCTTGGGTTACTGTGTCTCAAGAACTCAGTCCAAGAAAATTCTTTCTACAAGCACTTTCTTGCCTAGGAGTATCCAGTGATGACAGGGAAACAACCAGTGATCAGCAACTAAGTCTTGAGTTGCACAAGATCTTATTCAATAGGAGATATTTTATCATCTTGGATGATGTGTGGGGTGTTGATGATTGGGATAGTATCAAGTCTTTCTTCCCAGAAAATAAGAACAAAAGCAGCAGCGAGTGCCCATTGAATATGCAGAGGCCGAGGAGTTGCTGGGGCCAGAGCTGAATTTTGAGACGGTTGAAGCGGAAGGCCTTCACCGAGGGAGACGAACAAGAAGCCGAGAAGGAGAACAAGGCCACCGGTTAGATTTGGTGACTTCGTCTCCAAATAAGGCGTGGCGCTCTTTTTATTATTTTAGTTAATTTATGTTTTGCGTTAGTTATTATCTTTATTATTATTTTTGAACAATTGGGTCGGCGATTTATAAGCTCCGTTCCGGGTTTTCTTTGTTGGTTCTTTCCCGGACCGTAAAATCGAACCAACCCTAGGGTCCTTAGAATATAAATAGGCGCTAAATTCATCAATAAAGATCATCGATATTTCGCCTACTTTCTCTTCTCTTTACTCTGTTTTTCTACAACCCTAAGCGGTCGTCGGGAATAAGCCTCTGGGGACTTCTACAAATCACTATCCGACCTGTGTTGAGAGGAATACTCTTAACACACTCTCTGTGGATTTTCTTGATGATAAAAACAGTTGGGACCTTTTTTTTCGCCAAGGCATTTGCACAACAAGGCTGCCCTTCTGAATTGGAGGAAGTTGGGAGGAAAATCGTCAAGAAATGCAAAGGACTTCCACTGGCAATCGTGGTGATTGGGGGCCTTCTTCGAGAATCACCCAAGTCACAAGAATACTGGGAAAAGATTGCTAAAGAGAAGCACTTGGTTCTTGATTCAGTAGAGGGCTACAAACCATTGAACATTCTGTACTTGAGCTATACGTACTTGCCACTTTGCTTGAAACTGTGTGTTCTTTACCTGGGAATATGTGCAGACTACGGCCTTGAAATGACCGAACTCATCAAACTTTGGGTGGCCGAGGGTTTCATAAAGCAGAATAAAACCCGAAGTTTGGAAGAAGTTGCAGAGGGCTACATAGACGACCTTGTCCACCGAAGTCTCCTCTTCCGCACTCCTCTCATAGTATACAGGAAAATGGTAAAATACAGCATTCACGATCTCGTGAGAGACTTATGCATGAGGATAAGTGAGAAAGAGAGCCTTTTATGTGTCGAACGAGACCAAAACGGGAAGCGTCACGTTGCAGTTGATAAAAGAAGTGCAATGTTGTACACCAGAGAAACAGTATCACATCATCGTCCAATCATATCCCGTGAAAGATGGGCAGCAGGGCGGCTAAGGGTGTTGGTTCGCGACATCCGTCGCATTGACTACACTTATCCCGAAGTGAACTCCCGCCTTTTGTACCATGAAGCAGATAAGGATGACGAATATAGCGACATTAACCCTCATGATTATTGGTCGGTTACTTACGAGCTTTCTTCACCGATATCACTACTTTGGAGTCTGCAGACTATCATTGTCACTGAAATCTCAGACGTTGTGGCACCGTCTGAGATTTGGGAGATGCCGCAGCTTAGGCATATCGATATATCATCTGTCAGTATTCCCAGTCCGGCTCCTAGTAGCGACGCTGTTGTTTTGCATTACCTACAGACACTTCGTGATGTGGAGGACTTGGTTTTCACTGAGGATGTCTGCAAGAGAATACCCAATGTTAAGGAACTGGAGATTTCTCATTATTTCCATGAACGTGGTGAGGCGAGTTCTCGCTACCATCTCCACGATGTTGGTCGGTTCGACAAGCTTGAGAAGCTCGTGTACTCTTGCAATAGCTTGGAGTTTCTAGAAGGTTCCTCACGGAACCTCAGGCTCCCGAGTTCCCTCAGGGAGTTGCAGTTGAATGACTGCAAGCTTGACTCATGTGATGTGAAGATTCTTGGTTCGTAGCCTCATCTCGAACTTCTTCTATTGCATAAGGTGGCTGTGGGACAGGAGTGGGATTTTGGGGAGGAGGAATTTGATTGCTTGAAACACTTGAGCATTAATCAGTGTGATGATCTGATTTGCTGGATAGCAGACAGCTATACTTTTCCTGTGTTAGAGAGGCTTTCACTTCAATCATTATCCAATTTCGAAGAGATTCCTTCAGCCATCGGAGAGATTCCAACACTGAAGAGAATCTCAATGTATGATTGCAGAGAATCTGCTTGCATATCAGCAGTTAACATTCTAGAGGAGAAGGAGGAGAGCTTTGAGCATTTTGGGCTTCGAGTTGAGATCAAGTTCAGTAAGAGAGTGATGCAGAAATGCTGGGGGAAAAGTCGAATTCGGTAGCAAAAATCTTCTCATCTCTGGCTTCCGTTGATTGTGGTATTTTGTCTTTAACATCAAATGATAGAAGCTCATTCTTATTCAAAAAAGAAGAATCCCTCAAACATTTAGACAATGTAACACCAGGTAAAACTATAAACACTAACCGGCCTCCGTTGCCTTCCCCTCAGTTGGCAGTTGTTGTTTCTTGTTCTTGTCATCGACAATAGCGCCTTCTCCATCTGTCGTGTAACCTCGTTCACGACAGCCTTCACGCCTGAGAAGGTCCGTTGGCAGCTGAACTCTCCGGCTCAGCATGATCAAACGGACCGGTCTGCCATATTCTAACAGTCCCATCTTCAGATCCAGAGGCGTATGATTCACCTCCAGGTGAGAAACGAACACAATGCACCGGACCATGGTGCCCCTTGTTACACCCTGAATTAAATCACAACAATATGTAAGACCAGAAATGAATTAAGTCAAGCCTTCTATTCGATAAAATCGATGTTTGGTAGTTATAATTCAGAGCTTACCGATTTCTTCTCCAGTGTGAAAGTCGAATAAATGGACCCACATGTCTTCTCCACCTGCAATGAACTTGTTGCCAAGCTTCGGCTCCAACGAGGCTGACTCCATTACACAGGGCATGTCGTAGCTCTTGACCAGACCGAAGCTGTTTCAAGCGTTTTGCATGTTAGTTTTTCTAGTGCACTTTACACAATTAGGAAAGAAACAGACGTACTGATTTGCATCCCAGAACTTAATGGTCGATCCATCAGCAGTTGTTATATAGCGGCCATCTTGACTCACTTCAACGCTGGTTGTAGAAGACTTTGTCTCAAGTGTTCGAACAATCGTTCCAGTTCTCACATCCCATAACCTATGGCCATCATTTTGAGTAGCAAAGCATCAAGTTTAAGTTCTAAAATGATAATGCAATAAAAAGGAATTGCCATTCGTTAAAAAGAGTGAATTGAAAACGATCTCTGCATATATTCATGTTAGTTTTGAGTTTGCAAATTTTAAAGGATTAGAAATAGCAACCTCATAAAATTTGCATTATTTAACGTACCTCACCCCACCCATGTCGTGCAAGAGCCTAAGATTGTCTGATCGCTATGGAGCCAAGCAAGCGTTCTAACTGAACCAGGAGAATTTTCAAGTTCCCTGGGTGGTGCATCCGGACTATTCAAATCAAATATACGAAGAACTTTTTCCATCCCTCCAGTTAGCAGCAAGTGAGTATCCTACAAATTGATGGAAAAGTTCAATCATCATGATTTGCTAAGTCACCATAACTGTTCCGATCCTAGGATATGTTTTAAGCTAGAAACTGATTCTATCACACGCGTATATAAGTTTTGATATTTTACACAAGCAAACTGCGTAGAGTGCAAAGAACAAAAGTCAAGAAACAAAACTAAAAATACTACTCCATAAATCAATTTCAGAAATCAACATTTTCAAACCATGCTAAGACAAAAGTTTCACCACCTCAAATTCAAGCTTAGAAATATGCTTTGGGAAGCCAAATTAGAGGCTTCATTTTATACTTGGGATATCGAGAGTTCAGAAATTCAAAAGGGACATAAATTAATACGGAGATTTCACAATAAAATCAACAGAAAATATTAAATAGATACAAAGAACGATGAATAAACATTTGAAGTGGCAAGTAACAGAAAACAGTACCTCTGAGAAGGAACAAGCACGAACAATGTGCTTGTGCTCAAACAGATCAAAACATCTCCAGTTAGTGCATCCCACAACTTCCTGCAAACCAATGAACATAACAGAAAAAATGAAATTAGTATGGTAAACAAAGCTCAATATGCGACACTTGCTTATATGGACAGTCACATCGGGACGTGAGAATAAGAAAAATCAATTCCAACATATGTTTCTCTGCAATCATCTAAACGACTATATTGATTCTTAAATAAAAGAAACACAAATATTTAACATACGCAGAAAAATCCGCTGATGCAGTTGCTACAGCAAACCATGTTTGCCCAGGCAGCAACTCCACACTGCCCCTTTTATGTCCTAGAAAGGTTCCAATCCAGTCTCCAGTTTCTCCATTTCTCAACATCGGTGAGGAATCTGGGGAGAGAGAGAGATTCCATAGTCATTAAATGGGCAAAGCACACAAAGTCACAGATGTGCTTTCAAACACAAAGAACAAATCAAGAAAAACTAATTTCAAAGGTAAAATTTAATAGGTAACTTCAAACAATAACACAAACCATCACTGCAAAAGAGGCTGTTGGCAAATTAGATTAGTTCGTGAACTACATATCTTATATAGAAATAACATATACATAGGAAACAACAGCCTTAAGAGCACTAAAATATGATCATTAACTGAAAACAGTCCTGCACATAGTTCTGCATACTTTCTCTTTTTCTTTCTTTCTTATTCAGTTTCCATCACACTCCAAAACTCAACATTTCTCCTAAAAACACTATAGCCAAATGCGTTGCTCTGATATCTCCTTCACATCAAACAACCATAGGCTGGTTAAATAAAAACACATCCCGCTAACCATAAAATAGCTTCATCTAATATAATAACATCACAATGCATCAAATGTACATTAACATTTATAGAAACGAAAACACCAAATTCCAAACGCTACAATCACATAATGATCTATTTGTTTCCCTGAGCATAAAAAAGCAATGCATTATTTGCATGAACACACATCAGCTTAAAATACACAATTACCCTTGCTGGAACTAACAAGGAAGAAACCATCCGGCGTTATCGGGCTGTAGAACAGGTCGACAACGGGCCGAGAATGCCCATGGCAGATCAATGGAGCTACCACCTTCTTCTTGTCCATTCTTCGACCTAATCTCAACACAAAAAACTCTACCTTCCCAATGAAAAAGCAAATTCTCTATCCAAATTACTGTATAGAAATCACAATTCCCACAATCCGACAATCGGAGGTCCCAAACGTCTGATTCAAATTCAAATTAGAAATGAAAAAAAAAAGAAGCAAATGTGGCCTGTGACATAAAAATCAAGGCTTTATTACAGATCAAGGTGAAGCAGCATCAATAATTGTGTATATATGTATGTATTGACGGTGATGCACGGAGGTGGGAAACCCTAGTGTTTATGATTATGAATCCATTGAGAGCTTCGTGCGGATCCCAACCAACCATGATCAAATTTATTAGTCAATTGCAGAAGAACTTCAGAGGTAGAAGAGTGAGTAATTTATAGGTGAAGAAAGATTAAGCTTTTTAATTATTTAAATTAAAATTGGTATTAGTATAATGTAATTAAAATGTATATACATCCATGCCCTTTTTTAAATTTCTAAGTTTTTTTTAATGGTAGTAGTAATTTATTGTTCCAATGTACTACTAACGGGGTCTATTTAATTGATAAAAACCCTTTAACAAAAAAAGGGTAAATCTTATTTGATTTTAAAATAATAATAGATTTCTTCAATCTAAAAAAAAGAGCAAAATATCAAAAGGGAATATCCCAAAAGTTTTCATAGATAATTTTTGGGAAAGTTTTTTTATATCCTAATTACAAAAAATTAAATAGAATGTATCAACAAAATCAGAAAAAACCAATATTTATTTGGATTTTTTAAAGATTTTTGATAAAAAAGATAAAGTTCAAATTTAAAATAAAAAAAATCAAATTTCTATCCAACCCCTCAAAAAATATGCAATTGAGATCTCGTTGAAACTTATAAAATTATTTTTTTGATATATTTTTGCAAAAAAAAAATTTTAAAACGGGGGAGGTTCGAAATTTAAAGTTTTAAGATAATTTTTTTAAAAAAGAAATTAAAACCCCTCAATTTTATTTATTAATTTTTTTTAAATTAAAAAAATAATCACGTTATTTAAAATTTATCTTAAATTAATTAAATTTAATTTTTTATATAATTTAAAATTATCCCCCACCAATAAATAAATAAAGGGTTATTGATTTTAAAGATGAGTAACTACATAAATAAGACGATCTTTCAATTTCATAAATTAAAAATTATCTTTTTTTTTATATGCTTTTTTTCCCCCATAAAAAAAACCCCCCTGCATCAAATTGATTTTTTTACAAATGATATTTTTAAATTTAAATTTTGGGAGACCAAATAGTGATCTTTTTTTTTTCCTTTTCCTTTTTTAAACATTTTTCTTCCTTTCTTTTTTTTTTTTCTCCTTAGTTTATGTTTCTTCTTTTTTTTTTCTTTTTCTTTTCTTTTTTTCTTTTACGTTTTTTACATACATCTAATTGTATTAATAATATAAATCAAGAACCAAATGTCAATTAAATTAATTATTTTAAGTAATTAAATCAATTGAATTTTTTATTAAATTTTATACTCATTTTAATTAAACACCTAACAAAATATTAACCCTTTTTATCAAAATGAATACACCAATGTTAAATTTTTTTTAAGGCTATATTAATAAGTTACTAATTTAATGTAAAATAATAATAATAATAAAAAAATAATAATAATATTATTATTATTAGATAATATTATGGTGATTCATGATTTAATAATTATACTCTAATTATTTATTAACTACTAACACTTTTTAGTATTATAATAATAATTAAATATAATTATATCTATAATTATAATTAAGTAAATTTGAATGATATAAAAATAAATTAATTATTAATCTATAACGTCAAAATGATAGTATTAATATTGATTAAAAATAATAGTATAAAGAGTGAGGAGAATGAGAGAAGATATTATAATATCACTTTTGTACTAATTTTATTTATGTCCAAAATATCCTTTATGACATGAATGAGAAAATGTATTTGTTTAGAGGCTTTTTGGGAAAAAATAATTACATCAAAAACCAAAAATGTGATTTATAGGTACCAAAAACGATATAAAATAAAGATCGATACCATTTACGTGCGAAAAAAAGATCGTGTACCATTTATGTAGTTCACTCTAGAATATAAACGACTAAGTTTGGGATAAATTTTTAAACTTAAGGAAAAAAATCATAAAACGATATTTTTTATTCTGATTTAAAAGGGTGTCATTTCTAAAATTGACTAGTAAAAGTGGATTAAGGTTAGGAACGTAATCGGGATAACCCATTCGGTTGCTAACCCATTCGGGTCATTGGGCTATTTGGGTGCGGCATTAGGTTATGATTTTTCGGATCATAAATTTTCAACCCTAACTCTAACCCGCTGATTTTGGGCTAACCCATCGGGCTATTCGGCCTAAAAGCTTTCAAAATAATCTCTTGTATCAAAAAATTTTTCTATAAAATGATTTTAAATTTTAGATACTTTTTTCTTTTAGGTAAGAATCATATAAAATCTTCAAATTTGCATAGTTTTATTCAATAATACTTGAAAGTTAAGCCTTTCATCTCCATCAACTACAATATAAATTAAAACTTCGTGTCGTCATTATTATGGCATTGTTCTAAATAATCCTTTTTTTGAAAATTAAAAATCATATCTTACATAATCATTATTAAAATGATAAATATATTAAGATTTTGATGGGTTAGTTCTTAATTTTGTCTTGATTGGCTTTGGGGGTGGTAAGACACTAATGGCGTATGATGAGACTATGCAATAATGAATTGAGATGGAACTTGAAAGCTATATGTTGGGTCGAGTGGAAAAGTGTGAATGAAGATTGAATAAGACTAATGATTGTGTAGAATGAAGATTGAGGATTCAAAAATATAAAAAAACCCTAAACTTAATATTTTATAATTAAAATTCACAACTCATCGGCCAACCCGCAACCCGTTACTGTTTTATATTCGGTAATAAAATTAAAACTAACCCGCTATATTAGGGTTGTTCTACCCACGGTTTTCAGTTGAATTGAAATCCTAATTAAGGTAAAAGAAATAAATAAAAGATGAAAAAATAAAAAAATGAAGGAGAATAAAGTAAGAGATAAATAAAATAAATGAGAAAAAATGTGTTACTTTTACTAAAAAAAAAGTAAATGACTTCACTACCATGTAACTATTAAAAAGCATAAAAATAACTCCACTACTATCAACGAGACTAAAAAAAATCATAAATTTTGGTTAAAATGTAATTCTATGAGCTATTATCTCATAAATGAATATACTATTTATCAAAAACATTAAGAGATTTGGGAAATTCAAATTTAATTTAAAAATCGAACACCAATAAAATTTACATAGTACCCCATGATTAGGATCAAATTTTAAATTTATAATAGTAAATCGATGGAAATTTGTTTGGGGGAAAAGGGGGAAGAGTGTGAGGGGAGAGCTTCAAGGATTTTTAATCCCCCCTTTTAGCTTGGCAAAGACAAAACCCAATTATTCTCCGATCCAATCACGTCAAACGAGGGGTATCAATGGGGGACGGCGGCGATAGGCGTTCGGCGGGGTCGATAAACCCAAAGCCGAACCACCAACAAGGGCTGTTTCCCGGCGGCAAAGGGCCTGCCAGTTTTTCAAAAGTATTCGGGGATTTGCAGCTGTCGGTACGCCAAAAAGACCCCACGATCTCCAGCGCCTCGAAGCTCAGCGCAATGACCTTAATGCTCGAGGTTTTTTCCCAATTCGCTTATGGTTCAAAGGGAATGTGTAATTTTAATTGATTGTTGCTTTTTAGGAAAACCCTAGGCTGGGTGGTAGTTTCGTTTTCATTATGCTCTCAAATTGTGAAATTTTTGCTGTAATTATTTTTTTAGGTTTCTGTAGGTGATAATTTAGAGGTTTTCCCAAACCCCGTTTATTAGTTTATTTAATTTCTAGGGGGTTTTTTTATCATGTTTTATGCACTTTTCTTCAAAAAAAATAGTACTAATGGGAATTTTTACTGTCTGCTAACTGCTTGTTTTGTTATGAATGACGAATGAGCAGCAAGAAATTTCAGGCATGAATTTAAGATCTTGTTGCTAAAAAAATTTTTTTGTTTTCTGTAATTTATGTTTAATGTTTTTTCCCTTTCGTCTTCTATACATTTCATAGTACCCCTTTCCAAATGGTGATTCAACATTTCACTTGAAACCAACCCAAATTTTTGGGGGGGCCCTTTATGGTAATAAAACCCTTAAAGAATTTTTTTATCTTCATCTGAATGCCAGCGTTGTTTTTAAAGAAGTGCTATCAATAGAAATTGGTCGAGATGGACATAAGTCTTAAATAAGAAACCAATCTTTTGGGAAAAAGGGGCATGCTTGGCATCTTTATATGAAAGTACTTGTTTCCCTTAATGGCAGGAGGTCTTTAAAAGGGAAAGGGTTTTGCGGTTTCCTTCAGGAGCCTGGATCGTATGTTGGGAAGTTGTCAAAGTTTGGGAAAATAAAAGGTCCTTTTGGGGTTGGTTGTTACTGTTAACAACATTTTCCTATTTTTTTTTAAAAGGGACGATATCAAATCAGTCAATATCATCCCTCCTCCTTCATCCAATGTAACATAATTAAAAAAAACAGAAATAATGGGTTTTGGTCTAGTATGCCTTCTTCCCTAATACTTTCACTTGCCACTAAAAAAAAATGAATTGGCATTTTTTCTATAACTAGAACATCTTGGTCCTTTGAATTTAGCTACTTTAGCAATGGGTTTGGGGAAAAATTTTATGCAGTGAAGGTTAAAATGTACTACTCATAATATTCCTTGTTGCTGCTGAAAAAATTTAATGGGGTCCGTGAATATCATATTTGAATATGTATATGCTAGAAAAAATGGTCAAAATGTATACTTCAGCGATGTTATTTCTTTTTTATACTTTAGGTATTTAGGGAGGTATCACTTTATCCCCCAAGAAGAAATTTTTTATTCAAACTTTTACCTCCTTAACTAAAAAAGAGGGGGAAAAAGAGAGGTTTATGACTCCATTTTATGCACAGAGAAAGAAAAAAAGACATGAGCTATGTTCTTTTTTTGGGGGTTTTTATTATGGTCCCCAGTCTGATAAAATTTGCTGTTGCACTGGAACATTCTTTCTCAAATTTAATGTTTTAGCTTTCTGCTAAGCAGAAATTTTGTGTTGTTTTGTTGTCTTTGCTTAGGTCCATCCCGGGGGCAAGTATGTAGTTGACATTGACAAGAGCATCGATATCACTAAGATTACACCTTCCCGGGGGTTTCTCTACGTAATGATAGCTATGTGCTCCCCCTTGGTCCTGCCTAGTAAAGTTGATCCGTTTGAACCTAATGAAAGTTGAGAAAATTCCAGATTCCACTTTGACATGATTGGGGGTCTTGACCAGCAAATTAAAAAGATAAAAAAGGTCTTATCCTTGTTTGTCTTTTTTTTTGTTCATCTGGATTATTTTTCATTGCCCCACATTTTGAGATGGTTAATGTTTTAAAAATTAGGAAGTAACCAATTTATTGCAGTATTTTTTTCTCTTTCATTTTTTTTTGGGGGTGGATGGTATAAAGGGGGTTTTTCCCCCTTTTTTTCACCCTCATCAGGGAAAACCCATCTTTCTCAATTCTCATACCCCGCTGTCTGGTGTTATGGGGGATTGAGCTTCCCAAACAAGCACCCAAATTGTTTGGAAAATCTAGGAATAGCCCAACCAAAAGGGAACTTCTGAACCCAATCCCTTACTGTTGCCTTTCTTGTCATTCCATATTTTCTAACATTTATATTTTTTAATTTATAAAGGGGGTGTTGCTATATGGTCCTCCTGGGTGGCAAGACCCGCTGGCAAGGGCAGTGGCTCAAACCCCCAACGCTGCACTTTCATCCGGTTTCGGGGTCTGGGGCTAGTTCAGAAGTACATTGGTGAAGGATCTAGGATGGTTAGAGAACTCTTCGTCATGGCCAGGTTAGTCTCTTTTAGCATCATCCATCTCAGTTTATTTTTCCCAAAAAGTATTCCCTGTGATGCATTACTGATGTGGTCTTTTGACAGGGGAAAAATTTTTCCATCCATCATCTTCATGGATGAAATTGATAACATTGGATCTGTTTTGTATGGGGGAAACTTTGGGAAATGGAAATGGGGGATAGTGAGGTTCAGCCAACTATGTTTGGGGGCTTTTTTAATCAACTTGATGGCTTTGAAGCCTCTAACAAGATAAAAATGTGTCTATGTGCTTACTTATTTTGTACCCAATCTTGTTCTTTCCTTTTATTTTAAAAAAAAGAGTCCTTTTATACCGGGTTTTAACAATTTTTTCATTTTCTTTCTGCTCTATACAGGTACTGATGGCTACCAATAGAATTGACATTCTGGACCAAGCTCTTCTTAGGCCTGGAAGAATTGATAGGAAGATTGAAATTCCCAAATCCCAATGAAGAGGTTAGTGGTGCATGTTCAGAACGCATTTTTAAAACTTGCAAAATAGAAATATAGAAAATATTCATTTAATGCACAGAACCTTTTGAATTCCAATTTTTCCCTACAATTTTTGTATTCTTGTCTAAATTAATAATTCTGGTTTGGCCTATTTTCTTTGACTTCCAAATACTAATTTTTGGAAACTTTCCAGTCCCCCGGGGATATCTTTAAGATTCATTCCCAAAGGGAAAAAGGTGTCGGAATTGATCTAAAAAAAGATCGCCAGAAAATGAATGGAGACCCGGTGCAGAACTTAAAAAGGGATGCCTTTTTTTGGTTACATTAGAGCTTTACCCCCTTTTAATGAATGAATCATGTAAAATTCTTTTTTTTCTTCTTGTCACACCTAATTGGTTTTTTAATGGCGGAGATTCTTCTCCCCGTTTTGGGTAAAAATCAGAAATATGTTGGAATATGATGCAATTATCTGTTGCTTGTTATTGAAGTTTCCCAATTTTTATAACCAAAAAGTTCAATTGCATCGTTCAATTGCCGGGCCCTTAGTTTATCTATATCTTCCGTACTGTGGTAATGGTGCTTTAGATCAGGAGAACAGTATCGAAATTTATGATATACTTTTGGCAGGCTGTTTTGCACTAAGGGGGAATGTTTGCTCTGAAGAGAGAAGGGTTCATTTTACTCAGGAGGACTTTGGGGATGGCGGGGCCAAGGTCATAAAAAAGGAAACCCGGAAAAAAATGTGTTGGGGAAACTCTGGGAAATAGATTAATGATAGAATATTACACATTACTGTTGATCTGGGGCCCTTTATGATTAACCAAATTTATGAATAAACCAGCAGACTCAGTTTATTCATTACTCATAGCTCGTATTTTTGATACGTTGCATTTGTTGTTTTATTTTTGGTAGTTTTTTATGCTTATTGTTAGTTTGGTTTTAAATTTTATAAAATTACAATCTATTAAAACTTCACAAAAATCTAGAATAAATGAGCCCTAGAAAAAACCGAATTGAAAAAAAACAACCGAGTCCCCTTTTTTCCCTTTTAAAATTTCTCAATTCCATTCATTTTAAAAATCTTACAAAACTCATTTCCAACAAAAAAAAAATATATATAAAAAAAAAAAAAAAATCGGGGAAAAACACAAATAAATTTAACTAACAGATCCCAAAAAAAAAAGGGGAGCAGGACTTGGGCTTCTTTTTGGAGAAAATTTACAACATAATTGGGGATGAAAACACAAAGCTACCTAGCAACTACATGAAATATGATCAAGCAACCTTTGCCTTTGGAATTCTGGTCCCTTTGTAAAAACTTACTAATGAATGGAGATATGGCCAAGGAAAAAAGCCTTGGACATTCCTCGTGGGGAAAATGGCCACAACCCCCATATGGCCCCCCATTCTCTGCAAATAGATAAAATCAGGTGTTGTGAGTGACAAAAAAAGAGAGAGAGAGAGAGAGAGAGAGAGAGAGAGAGAGAAAGAGAAGATATCAAAGGGGGAAAAACTGGGGAACTCAAGAATTTAATATTTTTGAAGCCAAATTCTGAACAGACTTTAAAGGGACAAGGGCATCTTCTGCCCCAGCAATAACTAAAACTGGCAGCGCCTCAACCGCATTGAGCATTAATGCTGCAGTTTGAGGTTGTAAGACTGTTTCGTATGATAGTTTACCAATTTCATGAAGGGCCTGGTCCCAACCTTCCACGTGTAATGGGGTCTGAAATTACCCACAGCAGTAAAAAGTACGATTGTTAGACATTGTTCAAAACATTCTATTTAGAAAAAGCACGATATAATGCAGAATGAAGTGGGTGATTTGATGGGTGTAAGTGAAGCAGCTAAACATTTTTACCAACAAATCAATATCAGTCATAAAAACTAATGTCGTTGTGCAGAGAAATATCATCCAAGATGTTAGCTGCAGAAAATAGTACTACCTTATATAAGCTCAAGACTTCAGTGGTTAGTTTGGTGGCATCATACCAAGCTCGCCGATTCACCACTTGAGTTATTTCTGTTCGTAGAAGAGGACGCACCATGTGCTTTTTTCCTAGAGAAGTGCGTAATAGTATTCTGGCAAAGGCAGGAACCAGTTCTCTCGACAAACTTACATTAAGCAATATGACCCCCTTAATCTCCAGCTGAGAAATATAGCTTATGAAATTAATTCTTAATCTGAAGTTCTGTATTACTTTGTACCAAAATCACATTTACATCAGTATAATAAACTAAAGTAACCAGCTTACATTAACAGGATTTGCTGATGACCGAAGTTTCTGCACAGCTTTCAGTGCAAGTAATCCTCCATCATCGTGACCAATTAGAACGACTGATGAAAACATCTCCATACAAAATGAAAGTAGCAGATCCACCTGATAAATTTAAATACAATCATATTTATGATATATGAGCTCAGTGAAAGAAAATTAATAATTATGTTAATAAAGCCATATTTGAAAGTATAGCAGTTGCATCATTTTGTGTATTATGCATATATGTGATAGAAATACTGGATCAAGCTCCTAACAAAATAATAGTAGGGACCCTTAAAGGCTTAAATGATAGTATTACATGTTTATGTGAGATTGCAGGAGCTATGACAACCAATACATCAGAAAAATTACAATGGCCAGAATCACACATTATAAATGTTATTCTTGTTCATGCTGTGATAGCACACATCACACATACATATGACTCATTACCTGACTGTCGAACTTGTAAGGATTAGGTAATTGATTTTCCTCCCAATCCTTCTTCCGTGGCCTTGACGTCAAACCCCATCCAGGTCTATCAAAAGCAGCAACAGGACAACCAGCATGTCCGGCAAGAGCGCTCATTACCTTTCTCCAAGAGAAGACTCCTCCTCCAAATCCATGGACTAGAACAATCCCACAATGTTCAATTGCATCCCCATTTCTTTCCATAATTGGAGACCCTAGATTACTGAGTTCATTCTTCTCAAAAGACTCATGCAAGCTCAAAACAGGCATATCCTCAGATATTGGGGATGTTGGAGTGCTCGCCAGGAGGGGAATATCAAGTGGGGAAACGTTACTATAGAACTGATTACTGATACTCCTATGCAGACCATACTGGGTCTTCAGAGGAATCCTCAATGACGGTGTATCAAAAAGTGTAGTGGAGGACAAAGAGCGTGAAGGTGATCCCGGCATGTGTATCTTGTAATGAACCGTTAGCCCAAGACAAGAAAGGAATAAACTGTCCTTGTCAGCAAGTAAACTGACTGGAAGTTCCCCATCATCCTGCACCAATCCTGGTGCTTTTCTCCTCATGGCACTCTCACTTCGGAAAGATTTCCCTTCAGGAGTCGGTGATCGTGGAACCTTCTGGTAACCAGAGAAAATCGCTTTGCAAGAAAGCACCTGAAAATCAAGAAAGAATATTAGCTAAAAGCCTAAAACCATCTAGAGAAAATTAGAGAAAGAGTAATTAAGAAAATTGGATTCTGTCATATTCCTATGAAGTGAAGTTTAATGACAGTCATATTCATAGAATAACATGATATGTGAATTTTTTGTACAATATGCTCATTTTTTAATCTTCAGGTCATCTTAATGATGTTGAGAATCTATATAACGTGATCTAGGCATATATAAATAATGAATAGAGAGCACAAAGATATAGTAAAAGATATGAACTTACCGCCTCTGGGTCACGGTGAAAACTGAATTTCCTTCTAGCTTTGCAACTTGTACGGTATGCCACAACAATGTGGCCCAGAGCAAATACAACAGATGAGAGAAACAGCACAGGCATTCCCCAAGATTTCTTCAGATGTATCCTCTTCCTCGAAAGAGAAACTGATGCTTCACCCTCAAGTTGAGAATGAACAGTGAATACACAAGCCTTGATGGAAAGAACAAGTATCGAAACTATTGAGCAGATTGTTACAGTTCCTAGATAGGGACCGTGTGATAGTGCTGGGCCATCGCACATTGTATATACACCTGGTCACATTCGAAAATTCCAAAAAGTGGTAAGATTGGCTTTCTATAATAGAGGTCTTCCAACTCTTGATTTGATCAGTTATTAAACACTAAAATGGGAATGTAAGCATGAAATCAATACTTCACCATAACCTTTACATTATGTAAGGGAACAAAAACACATTCATAATTCAATGATACTACTTTCTATCTTATTCGAGATTCCAGATTTATGCATTCGGAGCAATGACAAGACTACATTCTTAATCTAAATTAGCCGTTCTACCACATTATCCGTATCAGTTAATTATGCTACAAACTGAAAGAAAGAGAGCAATAAAGAACAAAAAGACACAACACATTGGCAAAGCAGAGGAACTTTAACATATAAAATTGCTAAATTGAAACCCTGCTCATGCATATTCATTGCACAACACAACAACACTAAGTATAAAGTCGACAATCACACAATCAAAATTTAAGTGGCAAGTTAAACAGTGAAGAAATCATACAGATGATAACGAGAGATCTGATAATGGAAACAAGAGGAATATCCACAAGCGAGCTCTTGAAGGCGTATCTATGCAAATGTTCCCTAAAACCATAGCAATTCACGCACGTAAAGCTAGAAATTAACAAACAAGGCAAAACGGCGTCGACGATCGCTACCACCACCGGCAACGCCACCACCACCAGCGACGAAACCATCGCCACCATGAAATAAACCGTCCTCAGTCCTCTCCTCACCTTCTCCCACCACCAACCGCCCTTCGCCATCATCTCTGCCGCAGTCAATCAACTCCGACACCGGAAAAAAATCAATCACAAATAATTTCAAGTACTACAAAACAATCGAAATGTGGATCGATGAGGAAGCAGAACTCCGCAGCAACACGAAGAAATCGACGGCGCCGCAATCGCCATCCCCGACGTCAACCGTGAATTCCGCGTTCACAACACACAAAGCTCGCCGTCGCGCTAGGGTTTAATCAATCCAGACAATTCGTATGATCCTACCTCCAGAAATTGAACAAATTAGTATAAATATTTTGGTGAAAGGAAAGCACAGAGAGAATGATTGAATTTTCTCTGGTAGAATCTAATTGTTCTTCTCTGTCGCCGGAGTCTTTTACTCTCTCTCTCTCTCCTCTACTGCTGAATGTGTGAGAGAGAAAGGTGAATCAGAGTGTGGAACTTGAATCCGAGTTGTTATCATCGAATCCAAAGAAAAAGTCTCAACTGTCCAACATTTCAAATAAATTAAAATGGAAATATATAATTGAGATGATCAATAAAATATTCCGCAATTACAGCACTATATTTTTATTTTAATAAAAAGAAATCTGCAATGGAAAATATAAGTAGAATTCAATGATGCCGAATCGCATCTATTATAGAGCACACTATATTCCTTCCAAGCATAATTAAAGTTAGAAAAAAATTGCAATTTTGGTCAAATATTGAATCAAAAGCATGGATTTGATTTGATAATAAGTTAGGTAGGAATTGATAAAAATAGTGAAATTTCAGACATGATTATTCGAGGCGAAGCGATTAATTTCGATTAGTTTAGCAATAGTAGGTGGTATAGTAATTTGGGTTCAAATAAATGCAGCTTTTCACATACTAATAATGAAGTTTATTTTGTAACAATTTAGCATGAATACTAATTAATCAAGGTGTTATAGAATTCAAAATATGCAAGCCTTTTTCCATCTGTCAGCCTTTTGAATTGGACTCTTCTGCCCCTGCCAATCCTTTTGTATATCCTGAAAATTAAAAAGGAGGCCGGGCGTGCCACCTTTGATTTGACCAAAATGACCTTTTATCGAGTGGTGAGCACATTTCTTTTTGTATTTTTGTGCTCTCTTTTATAAGATGCTGCGCCGGTTAAATTTAACTATCATGGAGTAGTATATTTTAACAATATATAATTAACAATGAAAGAAATAAATTAAATTTTTTTTTTAAAAAATAGGGTACATTTATCATTTTTTGCCGTCCACATAAAATAGAGTACATTCATTTATATAACGTTTTCAATAAAATAATAACTCTATACATTATTTTATTTACCATTGTTGAGTACAAACCTATCCCACATCGGAAATCTGTTGGAAGTTGGAAGGTGTATATAATTTCTATTCAACCCCAATTAGTTTGAAGCCTTTTGGGAGTGACCCAAAAATAAATTCGTACGGGCTTGATCCAAAGTGGACAATATCAAACTAATGTTGCGGCGCCGACAATCCTGACAAGTGGTATCAGAGTCAGGTTGGCGTCGGATTTGGTCTGAGAGACCCATGTTAGAGTGGGCCGACGGGCCCATTATGTGTTTTGATGTGGTCTCGGTTTGAGGGGAGATTTGTTGAGAACAAACCTCTCACACACCGGAAATCTGAGGGAAGTTTGAAGGTGTATATAATTCATGTCCAACCCCAATTAGTTTGAGGCATTCAGATTTTCGACATCGAGACACATATATTACGGGCCCGACTCAGACTTGTCAAGATCGTTGGCCCTACTCGAACTTGGGCCTCTCAGACCAAACCCAACGCCAACTTGGCTCTGATACCACTTGTCAAGATTGTCGGCGTCGGCAATATTAGTTTGATATTATCCGCTTTGGGTCAAGCCTGCACGGATTTGTTTTTGGATCACTCCCAAAAACCTCAAACTAATTGGGATTGGACAGGAATTATATACACCTTCCAACTTCCCTCAGATTTTCGATGTGGGATAGGTTTGTACTCAACAACCACTTATGCCATTAGAATTAAAACTTCTCTTTTACACTAACTCTACTTCTCTATTACTCCCTCCGTCCCACTTTAGGAGTCCCGGTTTACTACTTTTGGGTGTCCCACTTTAGGAGTCCCGGTTGCAATATTCCATAATTGGTAATAGGCCCCACAATCCACTCACCTTTTTCCACTCACATTTTATTATAAAACTAATATATAAAACTAGGACCCACATTCCACTATCTTTTTTCACCAACTTTCCTTTGTATTTCTTAAAACCCGTGCCGAACTCAATCGGGACTCCTAAAGTGGGACGGAGGGAGTACTTTTTTCTCCTTCTCTCTTATTTTCTTCCCCTTCTCTTTTACTTTACCAATTCTACATTAAAACCTGTGTCATAAACCAATTTTCCTATTTTTTTGTGGACCCCTTGTTGTGCACATGGGCTGTGCCTTAAAACGCAACTTTCGAATAACAAAACGCATGTATTGTATCTTTTATTTTATCTTTTTTTCTTTATCTTTTAAATTATTGAGTATGTATGTAAAGGCACAGCTCCTGCTGTGCATAGCAGGGGATCTTTGCCCATATACTCCCTCCATCTCATAGAAATAGACTATTTGGGATGAGCACGAATTTTAGTGTGTAATTAGTAAAGTAAAGAAAGAAGGAGAAAAAATAGTTGAAATTGTGTATTGCATTGTGGGGCTCATAATGATAAAGAAGGAAGAAGAAGAAGAAGAAGAAGGTTTCCATAAATGGATATGGACTATTTCTATTGGATGAACGAAAAAGGAAACATGGCCTATTTCTATGGGACAGATGGAGTATTATAGTTCCTCCGTTCCATAGAAATATGTCATATTTCATTTTTCTGCCTCATAGAAATAGTCAATATCCATTTATCATAACTTTTTCTCTTTATTTTTTTCTTTATCATTTATGGCCCCACCATTTGCTTTATCCCATGAATTTTACCGTATAGAATTGACTATACATGTGCCTAGACAATTTCTTTCAATAACTCAAATGGTCTCAACTCCCAAGTTCTGCCATCTCATGTATAGCCCAGAGTTCGAGTCCCATCAGTGTTGGATGCTTTGTTTTTTCAGTTCCTTTTTATTTCTATTGTTGTCTTTGTTTCATAACTTTAAGTAAAACATAGTACAATATAAAAATACAAAGTAATAATCTGTTATCTAATAATAAAAATTAATTCTTTAGATTTGTAAGTATAAATATATGTATATTAGTAATATTAAACTCAAATTTAAAGATCTAAACTATATTTTTCAATACATTTTTATTTATTTGTTTATCATTTACATTATTTAATCTATGATGAAAACTAATTAGAAAATTAAGCAAAATAATAGTATTATACTTATTCTCCCTTATTATCCATCTTCCTCTCATAGGTTCGAGATACTTTTAACAATGACGACACAAGCAATAACCACAAACGTTGACAATAATTTGGGCCCTCCAATATGAAAATCATGGCTTCGCCATTGCATCCACTACACAATTTTAACTATTATTTTTCATTCTCTATTACTTTATCAATTATGTATTTAAACTCTTGTCAACTCTAAATGCCATATTTCTATGAGACAGAAGGAATAGATCTTTTAAATATGATTATTGGATAATATTGATTAAATTATGATTCGTCCCATATAGCATAAGTGACATTCAATTTTAAACATGTCATTAACCACAAAAACTAAGAAGTGAATTAATATTCCTAACCACCATAATATTTTCACGTGTTTAAAAATCAATTATCATATTATCTCATACTTCGCCGAGGAAGAGATGAATGTAATAATTGCGAAAATTAGAAACTTTGTAATATACTATAATTATATTTTTGAGTGAGACGGACTTAGATTTGATCCTCTTTCTTATTTTATTTAACAATTTGGCCTAACTTACACTACAGTATAAAATATTTGAACACAATCTTCTGTCAATTGTTTGTATGCGTGCAATTGCCGCCTAAGGAACAACATACAACAAGAAAACTAGCATCAATAAAAAAGGACACAAGTCCATTGGCTTAGATACAAGGCAAAACGAAATAAGACAAATAAGAGCCATGACATTATTTGCAACGAAGATATCAAAACATGCCCATAATAATATGAGATTGCATCGCTCTAATTTTATAGTACTATTTTTTTTATAATATATCTAAAAAAATAAAATTTGATTACTTAATACAAGCATGCTGCATGCATGTGTATAAAAAATCACAAGTCAATAATAAATTTCAAAGTGCACATCTTTTGTCTATGTTTGAGTAAGTATAATCTATCAATATATAAAGGGACAGTTTTTTGGGAGTCTATGTGGCACACTTTTGAGCGGGAAAACTATCTATTGGGCAACTAAAAGGCAACTATTATTGGATAAAAATTGGTCCAATGAAATGTAGAAAAAAATTGGCTTCTACAAGAAGTTTAAGACATTTATATAGGCACAACATTAATTGAATCTGCATTTTTGTGGACTGATTTTCTGAATTTTGATTGCAGCATAGCAGGGTGCTTGGAATCCGGCGACAGCTCCGACGAGAGGGCGGCAGGCTGAGGGAGACGGGGGTAGCAGAAATGCGGCGGCTGGCCGAGAGGATACGAGGGATCCGGAACCAGAAAGATGGGAGGAAAGTTGAGAAGACGAAAAAGAAGAGAAAGGAGAGAGAGAAGTACAGCGGCAGCGGCGGATTCATTCAAAGATCCGATCTTTACCCGCTAGAGAATAAGAAAAAGGGGAGAGGAAAAGAGAAAAGTGCCAGGAGTCGGGAAATGAGGGAGCTGGCGGGTGAGGCCGCCGGAAGCTGGTGTTTAGCACGATGGTGAGCCCGGCTGCGGTGGCGTGGAGACTGTTGTTTAGTGGGCCGGCGGAGTCGAGAAGAGAAGGTGCCCGGCGGCGGCGGAAAGCAGGTGTTCAGCGGGTTCCACCGATTTGAGGGGAGAAAGAAGGAAATGAGGGAATAGAGGAAGGCGTTGGCGTTTCTCGCCGTCGAGGTGTGTGAGGCGGCCTTGCGCTACTTTAGCATAGGGTATTAGACTATTAGGCTATTAGCTGTAGAAGAAAATTGAAATTGTACGTATACACATTATTAGTTTGGGCTTGAGTGTATTAAATTTTTAGAATTTGGGCTTTTAATAATACAGAATTTTATAATTGAATATTTTTTAATTAGTTAGAATTTTTATTGTGTTTTACAGGCTATATCATGTAACTGTATACATTTTTTAAATTAATTGTTTTTATTTAAGCATATAATTTAAGTAAATATGTTAAAATTATTTATATTCTTAATTAAATTATTTATATAGATTTAATTTATAAATAAAAATTTATAGAGGGGAAAGAAGTTGAAAGAGGTACTGTATAAAATAACAACATCATTAATGTGTGCTAGAAGATAGGGCTTAGAATTTAATTAATTATAGAATATCTTAATAAAACCAAGTATTAATTTTAGTGATTATAATTATTTATATTCATAAATAAATTTTTATATATATTTCATATCTGAGATAATATAATTCATAATACAAATTTATAGAGGGAAAAGAAGTTGAAAGAGGTATAAAATATTAATGGCATTAATGTGTGCTAAAACATAGGACTTATAATTTAATTAATTATGAAAGATCTGAATAAACCAAGTATTAATTTTAATGTTTAAAGTTTTGTATTCCAATAGTTAATTTTCTGGAAAACCTTCCACTTCCAATTAATTTTCACAAAATCTTTTCTTTTCAAATTTTGATTTATATATTAGAACCTGATGTAGGAAATTAAATAGGAAGAAAGGCGATAATATAATTATACATTTGAAAATCGAAACGTTACTCATTTTACATAAATACCCTTGTCACCAATATTAATGCTACTTAACGCTTTGCAGTACCAAAAAACTTTTTATTTCAGATTCTACCGTTAATTTCATTTTGAGATTTTTTATATGCACATAGGATAGTAAGTATGCAGTAGTATGATGGAGTATTAATTATTAGCTAGGTTGTAAATGTAATTTAGTATTCTTTAATACTATTATTATAAAGTTTTTTGAGGTAATTTTATTATAATATTCATAATGATATGCCTATGATGTTTATTAATATCCATCCTTTCCCAAAAAGTATGAACATTTTGTTCGGCACAGGTTTTAATGCATAACTGGAAAAGTAAGAGAGAGATAGGAAAAAAACCCTTTTAAATTATTGTTAGTGGAGAATCCGTCACACCTCATCAGATATAAATGAATTTTCAAAATTAAAAAGTTCATACTTTTCAGGAACGAACTTAAAAGGAAATAGTTCATACTTATCAAGAACGGAGGTATTAATTAGCATAACCGTTACAAATTCATTGTACTAATATTTATACAAATTTAAAACTTTTTACTTTATAATTCAAAATTTATTTTAGAAAATACTTACATGACACAGGCATTCCCGAGGGAAACATGCCAACTATCATAATGGAGGGTTTTCAAGTATAATTAATACTCTCTTCATCCACTTTAAAAGTTTCATTTAAGTTTGGCACGGGTTTTAATAGTACTAGGAATCATTATTCTTTTTGTATAAAGTAATTTTTTTAATTGTTTACAATTTGTATCATTAGTTATAATTGAGTTGATTTTATTTATTTCTACCAGATAAGATAATGTTTTTTATGACTTTGAGTTATATTTTTTTTTTGCTTTTCAAAATATTATGTTTATGAATATTATCATGTATTGAATTTAATTTTGATGACAATGAATTTATTCGTTCAAATAATTTTCTCTCTTTTTTATTGTATTTAAGAATACATTTTCCTTTATTTGTATATCTTATTCTATTTATTTCACGCATGTCCTTTTTTGTTATTTTTTATTTATGTTACTACACCTATAAGTATAATTGATATTAAAATTGTTTCAATAGTATGCTGAATATGAAATGTTTCATTACAATGAGTCGAGAGCATATTGTATAATTCAATAATATGTTTGTTGTTGTTTATAATGCTTTTAATTGTTTATAATTTTATTAATATTATTTTTGAATTAATTCATATTCTTTAGAGAAATATATTTTTATGTTATTGTTAATATATCTTTATTTTAATCTATTAAACTGTAAATATATCTTTATTATTTTTGAAAATCTTTTGTCCCGTGCATAGCACGGGTGGCAACGCTAGTTTAACAAAAGTAATAGTGCAGTATCTCCTCAAGTATAAGTCTACAACCTCGAGACATTAAACCAAAATGATGTGTCTACAAGAAATAATAGGCAAACAATGAGCATTACCCTAATTTAAATATTAATCAAGCAACACTCTTTGAACATTGGTCAACTAAAATATTAAGCGTGCCCAAGTGCACTTCTCTAGGAATAACTAGAAATATAGCTAGATATATTCATATATATGACCTAACATCTTTGAAGTACTAGTATTATTTTTGTATTGCACTAAAAAAATCAGATATGAGAGTGATCCAACACATTAACCTCTTCCTACTTATTGACCTATTGATGATTCAATTCATCTCCTTATCCCTAGCTAATACTACAAGATTACAAAAATAGCTAGCTATATTTTGTAAGTTAACTTACATAAAATTGTAAGTTAAGTTTATATCCATTTTTTTACATTTTTCGTTCAATATCTCTTTTATGACACGACATTATTCTAATTGAGGTATTCTTAGTGCAATCTGTGTTTTGTTTAATCATGCATTCAGTTGAAGGCTTCTTTATTTTACCATGATTATTAAAATTAAATGATGAGTTAACAGTTTGCAAAAGATTTGGAAAAGTATAAGTATTTGCACAATTAATGACGAGCTCTTATTTTTGTAATTAGTCACCGATAGCATACTTTTGATAAATGAATAGTACAGTACTATATAGAAAAACTTAGGTATTCAAATAAATCATTAAAAAGTAATACTCTCATATTAATGAACTAAACATGAAAAATAGAGAACCATTCATAAGAATAAAAGTGTAAAACTATTTAGTATAGAATCTAAACAAGAGTGCAATTATTGTGATCACCAAACCAATTGTCTACCAATGCCACTATTTTACAAGCCATCATATTTTTCTTTAAATGAGCTATGTAGAATGAGCACCCAATGTCGTGGTGCGGCACAAGCCTAATGCACAAACTACAACGTTTCCACAAAAGACAAACAAATTTGAACTAGATAATAGTAGTTCACTCTGACGTAGATTGATGCTAAAAGAATGTTTAATTTGTTTTACACAATAGTACGTTGTTTTGTAGCATAAGTAAACATATGAAAAGCAATTGATTCATCAATGTAAAATATAAGGACTCAAAAATTGGAGGGTTCGGTTTTCCAAAATTTTGTGGGCCATAATCCATATGTCTTGATTTCCATACAACACTCTGAAATTTACTTTGATCCTACCTTCTTTCTTATTGATCTCTCGTGTTACAATATTTGGAGTTTCAAAAATTGACAAATGATTCGTGTCATGAGTGAAAATTAATTTCCTATAGCTACAATTAGGGGCGAGGATATTGAAACTCAAATATCGCAACTAAAAACAATTTTGAAATTTGTTCCGACTCTTTTTCAAATTTTGGTAAAATTTGATTAATTTTTTTTATATATTTCTATTTCACTCAGATTTGATTCAAGAAACAAAAATAAAAACCCAAATTTAGTTTTAATACTATAATAGTATATGCATATGGTTGATATGATTACTTATAGGCAGATTCTAGAAAATAATTTTGGATTTTCAAATTTTTTTTAATATTTTGGAATTTTTAGTGTGATTTCAATTTTTTCAATTTGGATATGTATTCATAGTTAGAACTTAGAATTTTGAACCGAAATACAATAAGTACTCACATTCATTTCATATAGAAGAAAATCATAGAAATATGAATGGGCAGTTTTTTTCTTATTAAACGAAAGTAATTACAAACAGAAACCACAAGTGACTATTGTGGTGCTCCAAATATCCGCCAAGGTTGTATGACAACAAAAAATAATTTTTAAAATATACTCCCTACACAACAATGAAGAAAACTGGAAAGTGTTACATAAAGGATGGTATTCATGAGAAATTACTTAGTTGGCCATGTAGCTTGAGCTGACATTATAATGCCTACGATGACACCGAACAATCCAAGTGCACTGCCAAATATCTCGATGACAAGGATCTTAACAAAAAGCGTTGAGTTCTGGGCATCAGATAGAGCACAGCTGCTTCCAATAATACCAACACATAGCCTTCATGAAAGTAAGAAGACCCCAAGGGGGGATGATATGAGATGAAATTGCTCTAGAAAGTAAGATTATCTGATTTGACTGTTTAAAGGAAAAGCGTTAGAACTTACCCACAGACAAGGTTAGCAAAGCCCACGATAATTCCAGATGCAAATATGGCGTAGCCAGCTCTCATGGATTCAGGGTCATAAATCTTTGACTTAGGCACACTATCAAGCTTTGTCTGTAGAATGATAGCAACAATGACTCCATATATTGCAACAGCCTCACAGAAAATGACACTGAAAACAAAAATGTTGGAAAAAGGTCAAGCTATGCCATCGTTAATGCTAACAAATAGTAGTAAGTGTTAATCTTCTCAAGTGCAATATCAATGCACATAAAGAGTAGATAATCTCCACAGAGAATGATAAACATATGGACCAACAATAATGAAATTACTTAAAAAGCTATGAACATAAAACACTGATTACGCAGTATGAAAGCAGGTACGCTTGTCCTAATCTTATATGGTGTTTTTTCCATCATTATTTCACCGTCCGTCACTGAAGAAGCCCAAACAGTAACCGATGAACAGAGAGGAAAGAACAAAGAATTGATGGAGAGGTAACACATCCACGGTTCACAACTCTCCCTCTCCTACTCCCACCTCATGTTCATAACATAAAGGATGGCAGTTGAATTCTAGTTATTCCCATCATTAAACACTCGAGAATCAAGGTAATCCATGATTCATCTAAAGATTGGATCTTCACTGAGAAATTATATCAACTCTAAGCAACTGTCACATCCATTTATCATAACTTCACTACTGACTGGCGCTCAATAGGAATTTATCAACAACAACCTCAACTCTGATTACAGATTGAGCCAAAAGCAAGAAACAAATGATACATGACCAATCCCCCCTATATTTCCAAGCTGACCATATTTATCATGTGAAACTCAAACAATACAATCAATTCACTTTGGATAAACTTCTACTTCACTTGTTAATAGTAGTTTCTTAAACAGTTCTAATGCTCAATCTTCAAAGTAAAGCAAGCACTTATCAGTTGTCACTCCAAAAATATGATCAATTTTCAGCTAAATTCTTCTATTGCTACACATATTGTGCAAGTATGAAATAGTTTCAACGGATCAGCTAGGGAAAAAATCACATCAAAAGTAAGACATGAGTAGATCAAAAAATCGAATCCAACAAAATCCCTAGCTGCATACCTGATTAGGTTTTTGGAGGTAATGCGAGGAGCTTTGATGGCAGCACCAATTAAACTACTCCCCGTTATATAAATTCCCCTAAAAAAATCACCAATTTAAGCCCGAGATTGCACGAAGTGAATAAACAGTGGTCATAGATGGGAGAGATAGATACCATGCGGCGCCGAGGACGGAAACGCCGATCGAGATAGCGATTCCGATGGCGGAGAAGGTGTACGGAGAGATCCGAAGCAGCGCCTGGCCCCACGAGCTCGATGACGTCACCATCGTGCTGTCCATGCTCAATCCTCAGTATTTTCTCTGAAGAGATTGGAATATTTTCAGATCGAAGAAGAAAAGGATTAAATATTAAAATTAAATTTATAATTGACAAGAATTATATTTTTGTGCACTGGGCTTTGTCTGATTGGACCCAGATTTCTAGGCCCAATTATATATGGGAATGGGCTATCCCAAACTATGATATGTTTAAAACATACTCCGTCCGCGAGCATGCGCCTTATTTTTTTTATTTTATTCGTTCCGTGAATAAAAATCTCGTTTCATTTTTTTTACTATCAATGTTAATAGGATCTCATATTTTACTAACTCATTTCATCCATATTTCATTTAAGATAATATATACAAGTGAGACTTATATTCTATTAATTTTTTTTCACTCACTTTTCATAATACTATTTCTTAAGCCCATGCATCAAAAAATGGGACTCGTAATATCGGATGGAGGGAGTAACTAGTTTTAAAGTTAAAACGTGTACACCCAGTCTCGTGCAGCTATATGACAGTGAACATGTAATATTGTAAATGCTAAAATGCAATATACGTGTGTAGAAGTTGTAAATGGATTTCGACATATGCATTTTAGTTATATGGATATTGCATCTTTTGTTGTTGAGTTTTACATTTTAGATATAGACGGTTTAATTTGCATTTTATATATAGATGGATTGCATTTATATATAGTTATTTTACAATCCCTCCGTCCGCGAATAGGAGTCCCAGTTTACTTTTACCATAAATGGTAATAGGATCCCCACATTCCACTAACTCATTTCCACTAATTCATTTCACTCAAATTTTATTTAAAACTATTATATAAAAGTGAGACTCATATTCCACTAACTTTTTTCCACCCGCTTTTCTTGCATTTCTTAAAATCCGTGCCGCCAAGAAATGTGACTCCTAATAGCGAACGGAGAGAGTAGTATAGATAATTTATGTTAAAATGCAAAACTCAATAATATAAAATACAAATTGCAAATAACTAAAATGTAATATGCGGAAATCAATCCACAACTTCACAAATGTATATTTCATTTTAGCGTTTATAATATTATATTTCACGCTCAAACAAGATTGAATATACATTGTGAGTCTAATTAAGGATGCACTCCAATGCTTCCATATGATAATAGTATTATACTCCCCTTCGTTCTTTGGATTGTCCCACAGTAGTTATAGCTGATTCATTATTTTTTTTTTGCAAAATGTATTTTACACTCTCTTATCTCCTTATTTTTTTTATTTCAACTTTATTTCCTTTTTTTACTTAATTTAGTTAAATAAATTTTCTCAAATTTTGTGCTGCTTCTCTTATGCTATATGGATGGAGTAGTATTATCACGAGAGTTGTTAAAGAACACTACTTTTTACACGTGGATGATTACTCACCGCTGCTCATTGATTCTTCCTCAATATCTGTTCCACCATTTTTGGATATTTCATTGTAAATTATGGATATTTTCGTATGTTAGTCCCGAGAACAAATCTATGAATTTTGTAATTTTGTATAAATATCAAAATGATGGAGTACTATTTCCTTCACCACAAAATAGATGACAAATTAGCGATTGAAACGGGATGTTAGGTGAATTGTTTTGTGTATTAGATAGAGAGAAGATAATATATTTATACCATATATAAAAGTGGAGTTTTAGAGTGTTTAGGAAAATAAGAGGAATTTTGAGGATATTTAGGGAAATACCTATTTAAAATAGATATTTAAATGAATTAAAAGTATATAAAACGTGTGATTAAGTGTTTGTTGGTTATTTAGTTTTCATAGTTAGTGGTAATATTGCACAACAACATATGGTCGAAATTTTCTAGAGTAAATTTAATTTAATATTCTACTTGTATGTTGTTTAACATTTGACCGTCTTCTCTTTCTATTTTTATTGCAGAAGTTGGAAAGCTTCATAATCAACATTCAAAGGACGACATCTAAGAGAGTATCAGATTCGATCGAAGCATGATTGGGCTTCCGTTTCGTTTTTCTCCTCAACATCCAATGTCTTTACTCTGTTTTTTTTCTTTGTAATTGTTGTTAGCGTTAAGAAAATAAGTTGAATTTAATGTCGGTTTCTTTTAGTTTTGTACGTATTGATTGTCGTGTTTGGAAGAGATTGTGTAGATCAGGTGAAATTGTGAGATTCTATTGCTAAAAGTATATGATTTGGGGGTTTTACTGTTGCATTTATATATTCTACGTGATTGTGTAATCAAATTGGTGATATCATGAATATAAATATGATATGATTGGTTTTTAGTTCTATTAATGTTGATTGTGATTTGAAGTGTATGACATTCTGCAAAATAATTGGGAGTTTTTAAAATTGTTGAGATTTTATGTTGGTAATTGTGTATTAAGCATGACAAATGATGTTGTGTTATTTCAATCATATCGAATTTGTATCCGTGCAGTTTTGTTTTTCAAGTGCTACTAATAAGAATGTCAACTGGTAGAAATCTCTTCATTCACTTTGAGTGTGTTGATCATATACTTTGAGCAAGAGAAAATTTAAACATTTTCTCACCTAGCATAGTTTGGCAATGGCCACCTAAGGAAATAATTTACAAGCTTTATTGAGGTTTATTAGAAGGTCAATGGAAGCTAAATGAGGAAAAAGAACAGATCGAATACATTGAGATTTCATTCCATTTTTTTTTTAAATATTTTTCAAATACTAGATTGCCATTTAATTTTAAAACTTTTATTAAATTGAATATATATAATTTAAAGGTAAGTGGAAATAGTGGGAGGTTTTAATATGTCAATTAGTGATAATCTTGGAAGTATAACCGTATAAGAGTATGTTGCTGAGAGATAATAAATATTTGGGATATAGTACATTGTATGTTGGTGAAGTTTTAAATTTACAGCTATGGATCAAAGAGGATATTGTTTTTCTCAATCTTTTTATCAATTTGTAACTGCAGATTTGTATGTTTTGTGAGCACGCCTGAGATTTTTGAGAGAATTGTACATATAGAACGAGAAATTTTGCAGATTGATAGTTCAACTCAATCTAATGAAAATCCTGGCGGACGAGGAGGGTATATAGGCGTACCCTATTAATGAGAATATCATATGTAGTAGAGACATATATAGTATAGTGGATGTTCTCTCTAAGACTATACTACTTGGTAGTATATGATTTACATATCAAACACATTGTGTTATTAGGGAACATATCAACAGATGTTTAATTTTAAAGTTAATGTAATGTGTAAAGAAGTTTAAAAAATGATGACTATTTATTATGGTTCAATATTGATATGCATAGTTTTTTATTCTCTATAACTAAAATTGTTATTCATATTGTTCATTGTTAATATTGATTCTAATTTTATTTAATTAATTTAAATTTTATCAATTAATATTTTAAAAATATATCAATCTGTGCATAGCACAAGCGTGATACTAGTTTATATTAATGCGAGAGGAAATTTTTTTCAAAAAAGAAAATGCGACATTTTTTGTGGGACAAACTAAAAAATAAAGTGTGACATCTATTATGAGACAGAGAGAATACTATTCACTTCATCAGCACTTCGAAGTTCCGATTATTAAGAAATATAATAAAAAATAAGTGAAAAAAGATAGTAGAACGGTAACCGCATATTTATAAGTTTACGAAATATAGTAAAAAGTACAAACTACTAAGTAAAATCAACATTATTTATAAGAAGCTCTTAATTATGAACGAACCAAAATGAAAATCAAAACCATTAAATGGACGAAGGTGAGTATATCACATAATTTCGTATTTATTGATGAATAATTAGAAAAGTTTGAAACATTTTGGCATAGAACGATTAACCATGGGATTAATACGATAGAATCAAACAAAACAAACACCAATTTTTGTTAATGTTAAATTTGAGGTAAATTGATAAAGATATAATTTCATCTAAATAAAATAAATTGTTGCAGTAGATAAATTATGAGAATTAAGCATTTTGGCGACTTTCTAATTGTAAAATGGCACACGTTATGATTCAAATGAAAAATGTGACAAGGGTCCGAAATGTCAGCCCGACACGATTATTTATCGAATTATCGTGTTCAATTCAACCACGTCCCAAAAATGCAATCTCTGATAATATCTGATAATATTCTTATTTATATTTTGCATTTCGAATGGTTTTACGATATCATGATAATTCAAATAAAGTGCAAATATTATTGCAAGAAATGAAAAGAAAAGTCCAAGAAAATAGATTACGGCACAAATTTTGCTACTCCCTCCGTTCACATTAGGAGTCTCATTTATGAGCGGCACAAATTTTAAGAAATATTAAGAAAAATGGATGAAAAAAAAGTTAATGGAATAATGGTCCCATATATATATATTAGTTCTTAATGAAATGTGAGTGAAATGAGTTAATAGAAGGTGAGACCTTATTAGTATTTATAGTAAAAGTGAACTGCGACTCCTATTCACGGACGGACTAAAATGAAAAAACGAAACTCCATTAACAATCCAACAACCAAATTTGGACGGAAAATTAACAGAGGCACATATTAATGTTGCTTGGTCAATAAATCACCATTCTTGGCTGTATATGAGCTTTCTTCACATGAATCTCTTGCACTTTTAGTTGGATCCTATTAAAGATCCCATTTTGATTGCTACACTCATCAACTCCCATCTCTCTCTACCTATTTTCATTCCAACAATTGCTTTTTGTTTAATTACAAATTCAAGAATCCCATTTCTTTCTGGTGCAACTAATCCTCATTGAGGTAAATCATCATCCACCTTATCTTCATCACATATCTCTGTGAGCTCTGAAGCTTGTGTGGAAATCATAAGGGGAAAGGGGATTTTGCAGAAATGCAAGCTATATTACAATCAAAAGGGCTTCTTTCGTTGCCATCAAGCCCCAAAACCAGGGCTTTCATCTCACAGCCCTCGTGTGATTTGAGGTACAGATTCAATCCCATAAACTCTTTCTCCAAACCAATCACACTAAACAAAGCCTCTCTTTCTCCAAATGGGTTCTCAAAACTTCAGTCCGAACCCCAAAACAACAGAAATCGTCACTTCTGCCGAGCTGAGGCAGCTGCATCATCAGCTGATGGGCAGCCACCCAAATTCATGGGCCTTGATTTGGTGACTCTCAAGAAAATCATACCTCTTGGGCTCATGTTCTTCTGTATTCTGTTCAACTACACGATCTTGAGGGACACCAAGGATGTTCTAGTGGTGACAGCAAAAGGGTCGAGTGCTGAGATCATACCTTTCTTGAAAACGTGGGTGAATTTGCCAATGGCTGTGGGCTTCATGCTTTTGTACACTAAGATGGCCAATGTGTTGTCGAAGCAGGCTCTGTTTTACTCTGTTATATTCCCATTTATCGCCTTTTTCGGGGCGTTTGGATTTGTTTTCTACCCCATGAGCAGCTATATCCACCCCACAGCCCTTGCTGACAATCTTTTGAACCTTCTTGGTCCGAGGTTTCTTGGCCCTCTTGCTATTTTGAGGATATGGAGTTTCTGTTTGTTCTATGTTATGGCTGAGCTTTGGGGGAGTGTGGTTGTCTCAGTTCTGTTTTGGGGGTTTGCTAATCAGGTAATTCTGTTGGTTTTGTAACTATGCATATTACTGTTAGAATATACTACAAGTGTTTGTATGAGGTTTCAATTAGTAATTTTGATGTATAGCTTATTACTATTATAGTTTTTCCCCTAAAGACATGTGGTGCTATTAATGATTCTGTTTTTAGTAGCTTCCATGAGTAGTTCAAGATTGCACCTTTGATGGATTAGCAAATGTTTCATTGATGATTCCATTGTATGTTTCGTTTTTGTGTTTCATGGTGTCTGAGCTAGCGTTGTCTGAAAATCGAAGTATGCCTTATTTGTTACTGTAGTATATTAATCTTCGACAGTCTTGCTATAGTTGACACGGTCTACATTCGGGATGGATAAGCCAATCTCAAGTGATGTTGGCTAGTTCTTGAACTAACTTGGATTGTGTGAAGTGTCCTTGTGTTTTTCATTTTCTTTCCATATAGTTTTGGTGCATTAGTGCTGGCCAAATATTTTTCGTATATTTGTCTAGCTGCACATTTCATGAGGTTTGCAATGTGTTTCGTATTGCAGATTACCACTGTTGATGAAGCCAAGAAATTCTATCCCCTGTTTGGGCTCGGAGCAAATGTAGCGCTTATCTTCTCTGGTCGAACTGTGAAATACTTCTCTAAACTGAGAGAAAACCTCAGTCCTGGTGTTGATGGCTGGGCTGTCTCACTAAAGGGAATGATGAGTATCGTGGTGCTGATGGGACTTGCGATTTGTTTCCTTTATTGGTGGGTCAATCATAATGTCCCTCTCCCCACCCGTAGTCAGAAGAAGAAGGTAACTACATCCAAGAAATAGTAGCTTCATTATTCCATTAACATAGCTTTAGTATCGCGATATGAGGCTTTCTGTTCGTAATTTTGGCTAACATTTCTCTGTACTTCCAGTCAAGAAATTCAGTCTGTGAACACTTGGCATTACAGCACTGGTTCGTGTTAGTACTTTCTAACCATGTTGTTCATTTTCTTCCAGGAGAAGCCACAGATGGGGACGATGGAGAGCTTGAAATTCTTGGTTTCTTCAAGATACATAAGAGATCTTGCTACTTTAGTGGTAGCATACGGTATTAGTATCAACCTCGTCGAGGTTACATGGAAGTCGAAGCTCAAAGCTCAGGTGGAATAACACTATTCATTCATTCGTACCATTTCTGATAGTTGATTCAGGCATCTAACCTTCGAAATCGTGCAGTTCCCAACACCAAATGAGTACTCATCTTTCATGGGAGATTTCTCAACTGCTACCGGAATTGCAACTTTCACAATGATGCTTTTGAGCCAATGGATCTTCAACAAATATGGTTGGGGGGCTGCAGCGAAGATCACACCAACCGTCTTGCTCCTAACCGGTGTCGGCTTCTTCTCCTTGATTCTCTTCGGACACCCTCTCGCCCCAACTCTCGCCAAATTCGGCATGACCCCCCTATTAGCAGCCGTTTATGTCGGAGCAATGCAAAACATATTTAGCAAGAGCGCCAAATACAGCTTATTCGATCCGTGCAAGGAAATGGCATACATTCCGCTGGATGAGGACACAAAGGTTTGTTCCTAACTTTCACATACAGTGCTTTACATGTCTGGATCACGTGAGTTAAGGCGAAGTTTCGTTTTCTGGTCTTAGGTTAAAGGGAAAGCAGCGATCGATGTAGTCTGCAATCCTCTGGGAAAATCTGGGGGTGCCTTAATTCAGCAGTTCATGATCTTGACCTTCGGATCCCTAGCAAACTCGACTCCGTATCTAGGTGGCATCCTCCTTGTGATCGTCCTCGCCTGGCTAGGCGCCGCCAGATCTCTAGACGTGCAGTTCACTGCGCTGAGGAAGGAGGAAGAGCTCGAGAAGGAGATGGAGGGAAAAGGTGTCAAGATCCCCATAGCGTCTTCGGATGAAGGTGATAACGGTTCTCTTTCTCGCGGCTCGGCCGTAGGCGACAACCTGTCCCCAAAGAAGCTATATGATCAATAGATTGACAGGCAAAGATGGTGGAAAGATAGATAGATAGGTAGATAGATTAATAAGTTTAGTAACTCTTAGGTTTACAATTTTAGTTTCTGAGAGTTCTTGGATTTCATTGCTCGTTTTGATCATGTTATAGGATTAATGAAACCAAGAACGATCTCAGAGTCTTAATTAGAATATTAAATCACGAAGTTTTAATTTTTCTTTAATTGTCTCGTCCATGCACAATATGTCATCATTTAACGATATTCAAAACAACGTGTTTTATTAATATAAGTATCTTCTTCTTCTTTAACGTCACAGAAAGACGTCGACTTGTGCATGGAAGGGACAATTGAAAAAAAAAATTAAACTTCGTAATTTAATGTTTCGATTTCAATGTTATGGATAGACCAAAATCTGATCAGATTTTATGATTTTATTATTTCGTTAAATTATAAGTAAATAGTTAAATTGCTCAAATGGTGTTGAACTGGGCCGAACACATTTTCTAAGTGACGCCAAATAAAAATCCAAACCCAATATTGAGTGGTCGTGAATGATTTTTTTTGTTCGTAAATTCAATATCATGGACATAGTTTTGATATTCAAGAAAAATGCAAATGTAAACAATCGTACAATCAAAATTCATGAAGCCAGCAATGCAAGCTAGCTCCCTTTTGGCTCCACTCTTACTTGACAAAACGTACCTGAAGATTTTCTTAGATTCACAATTATTGTAATGAAAACTACCATTTTTGTCTAAGATGATGCCTAAATTTTCTTATGGTAATACTGTGTAGTTTTTACTTTTTATATACAACATATTAAACTAAGTTTTAATATTTAATTATTTAAGCCTTAGTATTATCTTATTTTATTTTATTATATTGCATGTTTTAATAGTAGGGGAAAAATATAAATAAAGTGACAGCTTTATTCACCACTTATGACAATGAAAAGTGAATGCAAATATTCCATCCAGTGACAGAGGCTTATTCGATTTTGCCATGGACAAAATTCATTATAAAATAACAAAAGAGATAGAAAGTTTGAAAGTGATCTCTCTCTCTCCCTCTATTTTTTTTACCATCTTATCATCATTTTCTGTCCACATAAATTTGGCCGGCCAATACTACTGCAAAATAAAAATTACATTACCAAATTTTCTCCAATTATACTCAAAATACCATTTTTGAAATTGAACATTATATTGTTCAAGAGTTGCTTTATGAATCAGATGAAAATGCCTAGTAATTAATGAAAAGATGACATGAACTACTGAAATATGATATGCTGATATAATTGTTAGATGCTCTCATTTCTCAGTAAATTCATCCAGTTAATCCAAATGTTGAGCCTCGTGAAGGGAATTTTCTTCCAAGCTTTCATTTTCAATATTGATCAAGACAAAATTGGCAAGTGAAATACTATAGTATATTTATATTAGTAGTGCTAGAATTTTCCTACAAAATTTGGCTTGTTTTCACAGTTTTTATAAGTACTATATATATTTCCACTCACACACAAGAGAAATAAAAACACCAATATTCTCGAAATGGATGATTTCATCAAAACTCTCTCAGAAATCAAGGGCAATAAAATAAGTCCTGACCTCATCGGCTCAATCATCACTCGCTACGCCTCGATTTGGCTCCCCGAGCTGGCAGCAGACGAGTCGTCAGACAGGCCAGCCGCCCCCTCGGGGAACCCACCCGAGAGCGTGACCCTCTCATGGACCAAGAAAAGATTCATCATCGAATCTCTAGTGGGAATCCTTCCCCCCGAGAAAGATTCCATCCCCACGGACTTCCTGCTGAGGATTCTACGCGCCGCTAACATCGTCCGGGTGGAGCCCGCCTGCCTTTTCGAGCTGGAGAAGCGCGTCTCGCGGCAGCTCGACCAGGCCTCGCTGAAAGAGCTCATGATACCGTCCTTCAGCCACACGAGCTCCACGTTGCTCGACGTCGACCTCGTGCTCCGCCTCGTGGGGAATTTTGTGAGCACCGAGGAGGCCGCTAGAGGCGGGCCGGCTGTGGGGAAGGTGGCGAGGCTCGTTGACTCCTACCTCGCGGAGGCCGCCCTCGACTCGTGTTTGGCGTTGCCAGAGTTCGTCGCCCTTGCCGGCGCTCTTCCGAGGCACGCCCGGCCCATAGATGATGGGCTCTACCGCGCTATTGATACTTATCTTAAGGTACTGTCTTATTTCACTTTTATTATATTTCGATTTCGTAAAATTAAGAGCCGTTGGATCTTAATTAATTAATTTGTTTGGGTCTATTTTAGTTTAATCAGTTAAGATATTTCTATCATGTGATAGAATTGCATGTGGCATATGGACCAAATTTTAATCACTCATATAATATTGAATTAGTCAATATTTTTTGTTTCGAGTCAGATACATTTTTCGAATGGTTAAAATTTTAGTCTATAATCATATCATGTTAATTCTAGGATTCGGATTTCAAATCAATTGATAATAGTTAGAAACAACTCATAAACTTATATAGAGTTATAGTACTACTAATTAGTTCTTATTTATATCGATAATTAAGGCACATTAGAAAGATTCTTTCTGCAAAAGAAGTTGGCACGTAAAATACATGCATGACAAAACTAAGCCACACATTTCTGAAAACAGACAAAAAAAATGGTGAAATATCAATTTAGCATGTGGGATATGGCCCAAATTTTAAGAAAGATGTAATGCTGAGTTAGTAATTATTTTTTTGTTTCTAGACAGATAGCATTATTGTGTCGGTTAAAATTTCAGCACATAGTTGGTAATCTACTCTGATACCATGATAAAAGGGATTTTCAACTTAAAATTGTTTAATGATCAACAAAGTAGCACATAAGACTTTCATTTAAGTAGCAATGTATATTGTTGGGTTGGTGTGATATACAGGCACATCCAGGGCTATCGAAGAAGGAAAGGAAGACAATCTGGAGCCTGATCGACTGCAACAAACTAACGCAGGAGGCGTGCCTACACGCGGCCCAGAACGACAGGCTGCCGGTCCGGGCTGTGATCCAGGTGCTGCTGTGGGAGCAGTCTCGGCTGGCGAACAAGCACCTGGACTGGAGCGGGACGCTGAGCGGGCAGAGAAGCCCGGCTGAGCTGCCGGGGAGGTGCCTGTCGAAGAGGGAGACAGGGGTGCAGCAGATGGAGATAAAGAAGCTAAAGGAGGAGGTGCTGAGGCTGCAGAGCCAGTGTATGGCTATGGAGAGGCAGATCGAGAAGCTGTCGGAGAAGAAGAGGGGGTCGTTTCTCAGCTGGAAGAAGCTCGGGATTTCGGGGTTTAAGGGTAATAGGATTGCGGAGATGGAGCAAGGGACTGAGATTAATGGGATCGGGCCCTACCTGGTTAAGACTAAGGTACGAGGTAGGACTCCCAATAGGAGGAAATCCATGTCGTGAATTCTCTCTCACTTTTATGCTTTTTCATCCATTGTTCTATAGATGTAATCAAATGTTTTTTTTATAAATGAATAATAAACTAATAGTAATATGTAGAGCGTTCTTGCTTTGTATATGAGTATTGTGACGCATTTGATTTTCAGTAGATCTATTTTCTAAAGTTCTGATTGTATCATATCTAAGCTGAACTCTCAATTTTGAATATGACACCAACATACACGAAATCAATACATTTGATATAAGCCTTATTGTGTCGGATCATGGTCCAATCAATATTTATTAGGACTCGAGAAATTGGGCTCACTACACACTTATTTCAACCTGATAGTTTGGGCCTTTGTAAATAAAAGATTGTCTATATTTATCAAACAAACAAAAAAAAAATAGTATCTGCATATTAGGAGTACTAACATGTTCAATTCAAGTTCCTGCACTTAATTTTCAATTTCTTTATCAAGCAACAACCACACACTTGTTCAAGCTTCTGCGATCGACACAATCCAATTAGAAGAAGGCTAAGTCGTAATTTTCTGATAAGAAAATACTCACATTTTCATATGCATACAAATTTCAAACAGCACAATGTATTTCCTATGAAATGTAGAAACTATTAAAAATATCTAAAGCTTGAAGAGCCAACTTTCTGTCACTATATACACCCCCTCAAACAGCTGGAGAGCCTTTCAATTTTAGTAGTGGTATTCACTACGGGTCATTGTCGTGAATTAATTAATCATGATAGTAACAATTCCAATTATTTTATTATAGTCACACATTTTTAGGACTAAATGTAACATTTTTAGGCACAAAATTATGTAAATCTCTTCTCCCACACATCTATTATAAGTATTAAATTAATATACACTACTAAAATTTATGCAAAAAAAGTTTGAACATGCTTGTACGAGATAAAGAAAGTAAGTATTGATATTTAATTAACGGGGACCATTAGGGTGCCACCATAAACGTACCACTAACCTCGTGCTGCCACGTGACACGCTATACAACAATATTATGGTCTTATCCAGCAATATCATAGTAAGCGGTTTTTTAGATGAATTTTTACAAATTGCTTGATAGTACTACGTGGATTGCTGTGTAGAGTGTTGAGTATTGTTGTATAGGCTATAATGCAAAATAAAGGTATAAAAAAGCAATATGTTTATATATATACTGTAACTGAAACATTCTATGCCTATACAGCAATACTCAACAATCTACATATTACTATCATGCAATTTATGCCTCTAATATTGCTGAATAACGTGCCACATGGCAACTTGAGATTGGCAGCACGTTATCACTTTAAAAGGGTTGTCATCTTAACATAATCCTTTAATTACATGTATATACTTTTAAATTGGAATATTTTAAATAAAGTACTCCGTAAAAGATTCTACAAAAATTTTATCCTCGAGATATTCCAGCCAATTAAAGAAAATGAAATAATCATATAAAAAATACTCCCTCCGTCCATAAAAAATAAAGCAATTTGTATATGACACATGTTTTAATGTAAAATTGAAAAAGTAAGAGAGAAGGGAAAAAAATAAGTAAGAAGTATTATTAGTGGAATGATGTATAAGATTATTATTTGTTGAACACTTTGCATAAATTAATATGCTCTATATTTTGTAGACGGCCAAAAACAATAATTGTGCTCTATTTGTTTTTGGACGCGGGGCATAGAATTTTCACAAACTTCAACACCTGTTAATCTATTAGTACTATTCAGTTAACTTAACACACACAGTAACCAAAAATGGCCGACGAGTCGCCGGAGGCCGTCTCCGCCACCGCGCACCTCAACCGCCACCTAGACGGGATGCGCCGACGCGTCACGACCGCCCTCAGCCTCAAGACCTCCCTCCTCTCCGAGCTCAGCGGCGCCGTTGGCGACCTCGGAACCTACATCCCCATCGTCCTCGCGCTGACGCTCGTTGTCAATCTCGACCTCTCCACCACCCTCATCTTCACCGCCTTCTACAACATCGCCACCGGCGTCCTCTTCGGCACCCCGATGCCGGTCCAGCCTATGAAATCCATCGCCGCCGTCGCCGTCACTGAGTCGGCTCATTTGACGGTGGAGCAGATCGCCGCCGCCGGAATCTGCACCGCCTCCGTCCTGCTCTTCCTTGGCGTCACCGGCCTCATGTCAGTCCTCTACCGCTACCTCCCCCTCCCCGTCGTTCGCGGAGTCCAGCTCTCTCAGGTAACATTTCCCCCCAAATTTGTTTCTTTTTATTTCCTGCTTCGAATTCATCTTCTCTCCCGTTTTAATCAGGAAATTTTAGTTCGAATTCGTTATCTCTCTCGTTTTGTCAGAACTAGTTTGATTATACAAGTAGTTTCCTTGGAGCATGAATCAGAAATCCGTATATTCCTTATCTATATGCCGTCGAGTTGTTCGACAAAATGTCTCAGTGAGTTTTGTATTAATGAAAGCTTATCTGAAACACCATCTCTACCAGGGACTTCAATTTGCATTTTCAGCAATCAATTACATTCGCTACAATCAAAATTTCAGCAAAACAACCTCAACCTCGACCTCGGATCCACGCCCCTGGCTCGGCCTAGACGGACTAGTTCTTGCCCTAGTTGGCCTGCTCTTCCTAACTCTCACAACCGGCGACGGCAGTGGCAATGCAAGTGCAGTCGACGAAGTCCCGATCAATCGAAGAAGGGTTCAAAGAAGGCTCCGGATTCTGTCAGCAATCCCATCAGCGTTGATCCTTTTTTTGCTTGGAGTAGTACTCTGTTTCATCCGTGATCCTTCAATCTTTCAAGACTTGACACTCGGTCCGTCTAAGTTCCATGTGCTGAGCCTCACGTGGGACGATTTCAAAGTCGGGTTTATCCGAGGTGCAGTGCCTCAGATCCCCCTCTCAGTGCTCAACTCCGTCGTTGCAGTTTGTAAGCTCTCTGGCGATCTGTTTCCGGGCACAGAGCTGTCCGCCACCAAGGTCTCTATCAGTGTGGGTGTGATGAACTTGGTAGGCTGCTGGTTCGGGGCAATGCCTGTCTGCCACGGGGCTGGGGGGTTAGCCGGGCAGTACAGGTTCGGCGGGAGGAGTGGCCTATCCGTGGTGTTTCTTGGATTGGGCAAGCTTGTGATCGCGCTGCTTCTAGGGAACTCCTTCGTTCGGATCCTGAACACGTTCCCCGTTGGGATTCTTGGTGTGCTGCTGCTGTTTGCTGGGATCGAGCTAGCTATGGCGTCGAGGGATATGAACTCCAAGGAAGAGTCGTTTGTGATGTTGGTGTGTGCTGGTGTGTCGATGACAGGGTCGAGTGCTGCATTGGGGTTTGTATGTGGGATTGTGTTGTATTTGCTGTTGAAGCTGCGTGAGATGGATTGGGGATGGAAGGCGGATTCCGGTGCCGGAGATGAACCATTGTTATCTTCTCCGTAGAGAGAGAAAGAGAGTCGACCTTTTCTTGCCTTTCATAAATTTATTGTTTGTATAGTTTTGGTGATGTTCTGTGACTACAGACATGCCATGGTCTATCAATTGGTGAAATAATGCACAACATCGACCACCATTGTGTAAATATAGAGGTTTCAATGTATATTGTAAATTTGTATGCATCACTTGGGAAGATGTTTGTAATCTTGCTTGAAAGCTCAAGTTATAGTACATTTGTATTTGGATATGAACTTCTCCCAGAAAACTCGGACCATTGCTAATTATCGATCAACGGGTCTTCAGAGATGTCGACGAGAAGAGGTGTGGAAATACCTTCGTGTCCTCCAACTAACACTTCTTGTTTCCTTCATATGGCGTTGAAAACTTAAAGGAGTATATACTTCTGTTCTACTCTGTGATGTGAATCCTCAAGAGACCGAATGGACTTTCAATTGAGCCTGTAATAAACAGAATAGATTGGGAATTATCCATATTCCCAGCAACCGGATTGTTCGGATCTATAACAATAACAATAACAATAACGACAACAATTACAGTATAATTTTATCTATATCGTACACAATGACTTCGTACAAAGAATAAAACGCCAAATCCTAATATCACCAACATACAAGCCATATGAACATAAAAAGAAACAATACAAACAAATACTATTCAAATCCCACAATATGAGTGGATGGCGTGGTCAATGGTGGGCCCACCATCCTTGCAGTATTGAAGGAAATCTATGCTGTTGAAAGGTTTAAACCTCAAAGGATTTTGATCATCAACCAACTCTTGTGGCACTTCCACCAGGCCATGAACGAACCCAAACACTCCAAAAGAATACCTATCCTTAAATCCCCTTGTAATAACCCTATGTGTCGGACTATGTAACCTCCCATTGCTCCATGCCTGATAATCAAACATATATATTTTTAATCACAAATTTAAATAGTAAAAAAATTTGGAAAAAAAATGATGAATTTAGAATTTACCATGAGTGATTCGCCTACTAAGACGATAAATTTGGAAGGCGATGGCTCAAAATCCATCCACTCTCCCTGGCGATTTTGGACCTGCAAACCCTCGATTTCGTTGGAGCAAAGCACGTTAAGGAAATTCTAGTCTTTGTGAGGTCCAAGCCCTGTGCTAGACTCGGTTGAGTTAGGCGAGTTGTATTTAATGAGTCGGATCATGTAAAATGACGAATCGCTGTGTTTTTCTAAGCCGTAGCTGCTGCTCACCATTTTCATGATCGTCTTGTTCAGTTGCAGCAATATTTTACCGTGTGAGCATATAGTTTTGCTTCAAGAAAAATAGAAACCAAAAAAAGTTTTAAAAATTCATGAAAAATAAAGAAAGATAATCTAGTTACTTTAAATGCTCAAGAATAATGAATTTTAATTCATAAAATTTGATTAAATTATGAGTATTCCCGTAAATTAAAAAATAGAATATTAAATCACAAAATTCCATATTTTCCTAATTATCAAAACCATTCAAATACATGTAAAAACAACTAGAATATAATTGCCTACCAAGGGGCATTTCAATTTGAAAAAGAAAATGAAAAAAGTGCAAAAGGGAGTAAGAAAAAGGCATGCAAATTATAAAGCATAGAGACAGTAAATAATATTTTTTTAAATTCAAGGACCGCAAAGTTCAAGATTATTTTTGCAGTTCACTCTTGATACAGTTTTAACACTAATGTAATGATTAACATTTGCCAAGAGAGAGAGATAACAGGTAACTACCAGAATTTATCATTCCCATGAGGCCACATGAGGCTGGTGAAGTTTTTGACCCTTTGAAAATTTCCTTCATCTTCAATTCCAAAATACTCTAAATAAGGTATCTTTGGATACCTACCATCATATCCAAAGCCTGCAAGTTCAGAAGTGTACTTCCTTTTCGTCTCATCGGGAAGAGAAAACGCCTCATCCAACGCACTAAACAAGGACTCGTGCAGGTGTTGTTGATCAGGTCGTGTCTTTTCATTCGACACGACCAAACACCCGTAGGTTTCCAAGGCACGTCGCACTGAATTTGACGTCGACTTCCACGAGCTCGACCCAGGAGTCAAGCTCGCTTCGGTGAATTCGAAGATGGGGATCTTAGGTTCTTCATAAGAATCCATATTTCTTGTCACTAATCTCTTGTATGTGTGATTTTTAGTTGTTGTTTCTTTACATTGCCAAGTAGGTGTGTGGTATTTATAACAAAAAAATTAAATCATAAGGTTTTGATTGTTAATATTATTCATATTTTAGTGAAGATGAGTATACTTGATTTAAGTTCATTACTATATGCTGTCTTTTTTTAGGCCAGATGTATTTCCATTAACTAGCCAATGATCTTAAAAGTTTGAAATTACTACGATTTTGAATATAGCTAATTTAGGAGTAGTATCTTTTGATATCATCGTCATGCATGAATCACACTGGTCCATATAAATATGAAAAATTGGACCACAGTTGATCAAAATATTAGCCTATCTATTATCCTCAACGTCAAATCGAAGCTTACAAAATTATTACTCCATCCGTCCCGATTAAGAGTCACACTTTTCCATTTTGGTCTATTCCTAATTAAGAGTCACACTTCATTTTTACCATAAATAGTAAGTAGGTCTCACATTCCACTAACTCAATTCACTCACATTTTATTATAAAACTAATATAAAAAAATAGATCCCACATTCCACTAACTTTTTCAACTAACTTTTCTTTACATTTTCTTAAAATCCGTGTCCGGTCAAAGTGTGATTCTTAGTCGGGGACAGAAGGAGTATATTATAAGTGTGTTTGAATGGGAGTTTATATTTTATTTAGATAAGAGCATAATCATTTTGCAACAATGCTTTTCTTGGTTTTTTAATTCTATTTATGGTTTTTGAGTTGATGGTATATTATATAAAGGATATTGACATCTAATATCACGAAACTTTCAAAAAGTTGAATTTTTTCCACAAACTTTAAAATTGACAAATAATATCACGAACTTTACACCGTGTTTGTTTTTTCCCACGAACGAAAAAATTCCCACAAATAGTATTATGATACGGATTTTTTTCGTAATTTCTCGATAACAAATTTGAAAGTTTCAAGTTTTTCAATATTTGAAGATGGTTTTTCTTGAAGCACACCCTCCAAAAATTATTCTTTAATCTATTAAAATAACATGAATTTTTTCATTCGTGGGAAAAATAAACTCGGGGTAAAGTTCATGATATTATTTGCCAATTTTAAAGTTCGTGGGAAAAACCCAACTTTTTGAAAGTTCCGTGATATTAGATGCCAATATCCCATTATATAATAGTCTTTAATAACATATGTTTGATATGCTATATACTACCACATTATAGTGTGAAATTCCAAAACTATCCTCTGACTTTTTATAGTGTATAAGGCTATATTAGTAATTTCAGTTAAATTAAGATTTACATTTTATTGCTATCACTGAATTTCTGTTGATAATAATACACCCTTTCGCTATTACAATGAGCCTTCGCTATTACAATGAGCCCTTGCCTATGAATGGACCACGCAGAATATTTATATGGCAATTCAAACATTAGATTGGACAAGTAAACTAATAATCACGCCGATAGGCGAGCACCAAAATTAACACTTGACACTGTTTTTTTATTATTTGGGATATCGACATCTAATATCACGAAACTTTCAAAAAGTTAGGTTTTTCCCACGAACTTTAAAATTGGCAAATAATATCACGAACTATACCCCCAGTTTGTTTTTTCCCACGAATGAAAAAGTTCTCACAAATAATATTATGATACGGATTTGTTTTCGTAGTTTCTCGACAACAATTTTGAGAGCTTCAAATTTTTCAATCTTTGAAGATAGTTTTTCTTTAAGCACACCCTCCAAAATTGTCCTTCAATCTATTAAAATAGCATGAATTTTTTCATTCATGGGAAAAAACAAACTGGGGGTATAATTTGTGATATTATTTATCAATTTTAAAGCTTGTGGGAATAAACCTAACTTTTTGAAAGTTTGTGATATTAGACGCCAATATACCTTATTATTATTTTTTTTTTCGGTAATAACTACACATAATTGAATATAACATTCTGACTAATCAGCATAATTAAATTCGAATAATTTGTCACCGATTCGGCTGACTTTGAAGACAAACACTAGAACTCAACTATATATATTTATTTTGTGGTCCATTTTCCCAAGTTAAATAAACATATGTGATAATCAGATATGTCCATTTCAATGGGCCAATTTTGAATGTTTAAAAATACACAATATTCCAATAATAGAGCTAAAATATTTTACTCAACTTAAGATTGATATATGATCTTGCTTAAATATTTACTTCCATCCACAATTGGCTAGTTTACTTACAAAAGTGTGACTAGTTTTTGTACCATATTATTGGTTACTACCACTATTAGTTTGTTTAATTTCTTAATTATCCAATTGGCTGCTACCATTGACTTGGGTTCGGCTTCCCAATAATAATAATAATAATAATAATAATAAATTCAATAATCGAGCAACATTTTGCTCGGCATCAATTATCAATCATATGCAAAGAAAAAGTGAAATATGGAAATTTGGGCATTTATAACATTTTATTCTTTTCCATCTGCAGTTTTTCCTCAGAATTCACAAATTATTTGTTTCTGTCACAATTGATGGCTAAATTGCCACAAGAATTCAAGTGAAAATCATGGCACCATGCCTTCATCTACCAGCTGTTGCAGCCCTTTCTTGAGCCTCTTCGACGCCTCCTCGCATTGCTCCTCAACCAGCCCCCCGAACGAGATCCTCACGTATCCCGGGCACCCGCTGGAGCTACCGGGTATCAGCGCCACCCCATGCTTCTTTGCCAGCCAACTAATGACCGCAAAGTCGTCCTGGTACTTGTCCGGGAGCTTTGCCCACAAGTAGATCGCGCCTTCTCCTCCTTTAACAGAATCTTTCCCCAACGGGGACAGCGCGTCTATAAGAACCTCCCTGTTTGCAACGAGCTTCTGAACTTGATCTGTCACCCATTTCGGCCCCAACTTCAGTGAGTGAAGCGCCAGCTGTTGGGATATTATGGAAGCACAGATGGGAATGTTGTCTTGGACCTTGAGGAGTTGCTCGGCTAAGCCTTTGACTTCCGAAGGGTAAGCGATCTGCAAGGCCACGGTTGATTGTTTCATATCAGGAAAGGTTAATCGAAAGTTCTGACTACTCGAAAGATGATAAATTTGATAGATTTTTGCCACATGAAATTGAGCTTACGTATCCAACTCTCCATCCCATCATTCCATAGGCTTTGGAGAAGGAAAATATGTTGACGATGTGATCATCCTCAATGCACACATGCTTTCGACCATCGTACATGAAGTACCTACAAAGCAATGAAAGTATCAATTGTGTTGAATTTCCCATGTTTGGAATGGAAACACTGCAAAAAACCAGGCAAGATTCGACCGCACAAACAAGGGAGTTGGAAAGTTGTTTCGAACTAAGCATCAAGAAACTTGCGATTATTCTGATAAAGTAGCAATCAATCGAATGGTATCAATATTGTAAGTTCAATGAGAAAATTTTACTTACTCATAAGTGTTGTCAACCACAAGCCAGCATCCAGCTTTTTTGCAAATATCTGAAATCCTCTGATCAAATAGCAAATGCAGAGAAATATAGTGTCAAGGCAAACATTGTTGCAAGAAATGTTTATGGAAATTTTGCAGTGGCTAGGTAAGAGATGGAATAGAAAACGAGTCAAGAAGAGACGAACCTGGAGAAGTGGTGCAGGGATGTAGGTTCCCGACGGATTACCAGGATTTACAACAGTTACAAGCTTTGGAGTCGGTTTTCTTTGCTGCAGTGTAGTCTCCAACCAGTCTGGAAACAGACTGCATTTCAGTACTTATGAAAGCAACGTAACAGAAATCGAACAGCATACAACACAATCAAGACGCGCAGCAGTCGCATCCATTATGGACAATATCTCATCAGAGGCAGATAATGTATAAACAGACTGAACAACAAGAAGCAAATATGGAGAATGGATGAATCAAATAGACACCAATCTTATGATTTGGGGAAAATAAGAAGGTAGTGATAAAATTCAAATGTGGCTTCTTACATTTATTCAGACTCGGAAGTCTTGCTACCGGTTAGCTAGCTAGCATACATGAGAGTGCAAACCATGTGTAATTGTATCATACAAGCAAAATCGTGAATAAGACGAGTATTTTTATCGATAGATTCGACTGACCTGCATCTGGATAAAGCGTATTGGGATCACCAGGGCCCACCAGAATGTCAGTCACTCCAGTCATCTGGAACGACATGTATGAATTGAAGTAGTATGGGGCGAACATGACAACACTATCTTGCGCATCACATAGTGTAAGAACAATATTGACAAAAGCCTGCAAAATTTTGGCGATGATAGTAAGATTATGCAACATGAATATGATGATGGAAGTAAACTAGCTACGGCAAAATATGTCTGAATGCTGTGTTGTTACATATGACACAAAAGTATTGGAAACAAACTTCAAATCAGCAATGTAACACGAGTTCTGCAGAGCGGAAAATCTATATGTATGCAAATCAAGACTCACAGAGAGAATTTTAAATCCCGACAGATGAGCTAATAAGAAATCTCCAAGAAAACACATCATCTAAATGAGGTCAAAATCGATCTGGTTAACTTTTTCTACCCCTAAGGAGATCCACAAAAAAATACCATTACAGAAAAGAAATGGCTAAGAAGCTTGTTCATGTGCCATGTACATTCCAGTTACACTATAGTTATAAGCCTCTGACATGCCAAAACTCGTTTCTATACTGTTCGACAAAGAATATATCATGAGGGAACCACTCACCTGATTTGCCCCGGCAGTCACCATCACTGAGGATTTCTTCAACTTGTTCTCATTGGATAGCTGCAACAAATAATTAGCTTTAGAATCAAAGTGATAGATTTAACCAGGTTGTTGTGTAAGAAGGATCAAGCACACAAACAATGAACAATGACATAAATGTGCTTAGGCATATTATGAATATCCTCAATCATGAATAGGGATGCATTGCAAAAAACAAGCACTAGGAGAAAGAAGAATTTTTTTATGTAACCAACAAATATGACCTTATCCATTAAGGCCTCTCTGAGCTCAGGGAGGCCTTCATCGGCACCATAGCGACTAACTGAAGGCTCCCATACTAGTTCTTGCACTTTCTCTAGTGCCTCCTTCGGTGGTAGCCAGTACACTACCCCCTGCAAATACCACCATTTTAAATTGATAAGATTGCTAAAATATACTACAAAGATGCACACATTAAAGTTCACTAACTAGAAGACAAGTGCTTACTTTAAGCTTCCAAACAAAGTGCTAAGATAAATCAATAACAATATTGGAAAGGCAAACCAGCATAAAGCAAGGGCATCTAAATCGGATCCAGTTTATGTCGATAAAAAGATCTCAATGCCAGCACCATAGACCTCCTTTTCAGATTTCATCATAATTTAACATAAAATTGCTACAAGCCAAGTGAATTAATCACAATAAACTATAGTTAGATGCAGTAGTTATATAGAAAGGCCATATTCAAGAATACAAATCTCAAGATGCAGGAGCTTTTGTCTGCCAATACGATCAAGAACCTTTAGAAACCATAAACTAATCCCAATCAACACCATTGATTAAACAAATCTCAGCTCAAACAATGTTCCAAAAAGAACAACCTAAACTCACTTTAAAATAGCTTTCATCAATTACAGAAATGTCAAGTTCAAGAAAATGCACTTTCCCAAGAATTAGACAGCACAAACTTCATAGTTCAACAAAACAAAATCATTAAACACTTCACACATCTCAATTTGTCAACCTCGATAACTCAGAAAACATGTTGAAAAATAGAATCTCACAAAAAAGTTGCAAAATTTAATTTAACATTGGGAAAAGTAAAGAAACCTGAGCTAGAGAAACGCAACCTTTCACACCTCGGATCAGCTTCTGCATCTGAAAGTATGAAAACATTAGTTTTTTACGCAATCTCAAGTAAAGAAACCACCTTTTTCACAATTAAAGCTACTCATTCATCAAAAATTCAAGAAAACAGCTACAAATTATAGAGTACCATAAACATGCCTATAAAATCAATTAAGAAATTTAAAGGGAATCCATTTTTTATAGATAAAAATCCAATACCTCAACCATAACAGGGGTTTCAGTAAGCAAAGCCCTCTTTGCAAGCATCCCATAAGAACCCATCTCTCTCTTGCTCCCTCTCTCTCTCTATCTCTATATTATAGGCAAGGCACCCACAAAATGCAAGCACATGTAAGTAAGAGATAAAATAATTATTTCACCATATGAAGATAATGAAATGTTTGGCGTTTTCTCACCACCTACCCTTGCAAGATTAAATTTTTTGTCGATCTCAGTCAAAAAGATTGCATAAAAAAGGTATAAAAGCCAAAGTATACGTATATTAGTTTGCTTTTCTATATTATAATTTCGCACCTACCGTTACTGCTTGCCTTTTTTGCGTGGAAAAGATAAGTTCAATAAATATCCTCAAAAAGGTCGAGCAAAAGACTGTATTTCAATGGCTAGTAGCTTTCTAATTTATTCAATCTACTAAGATAACGTAAGTGATAAAAATAATCATAAAGATGAGTAAAAGCATATACCAAAATTTTATCAATTAATTAATTGCTGTTGTTCTATTGATCAAGAAAAAAAAAGGTGACATGGAGGTAGCAATTAAAGTGCAAATAGTAATACTATTCAATCTCTAAATATTGTTGGTGGGCTACAAATAGTTTATTATATTTTTGAGTATACAAGTATATTCAAATATTGTGGGGCTTTCCTCCTATTTTCTTTATGCTTTATTAAATTTGCCAAGGACTCAGGAGATGGCAGATATACATGAAGGCGATGTCTTGCAAGCATAGAAGTTAACTAATTTTATTATTCAATGATAATTTATTATTCAAAATCACGGATATTAATTAATTCAATATCATAATTCAGAAATGATTTTTTGTAGCAATATAAGAGAAAATCAGTTAGCTAAATTTTCTCTTCCCAAATAATACTTCATCAAAATACACAAACTTAATTTTCCATTCCATAATTTCCATTAGAGCATTATGTTAGTATCAAAAATTTAAATTGTGCAAAAATAAATTAAAATATACAATTAAATCGGCTTGGAGGAAGTTTTTGAAATTTATTTTAAAATGTCCAAACCAAATGCTACATGAAATTTGATTTTGTAGAAACTAATACAAAATTATCATTTGAATTTGACCAACCAGTCAACGACTCTACTAAGTGCAAGCATATCTATGGGTATAGTTGATGATTCTCAAATTTTAGTTAGTCTTTCTAACTTTAGACTTGGTTCTGAAAGAGTTGCTATTCTAAACTACTAAGTTATTACTATTTCTCAAAATCTTTTTATTCTTTCAAACTCCAAATAGTATGGCTTGAAACTTAGAAGTGTAAATTGTCACAAACTAATTGAAATCAAATTGAAATAGTTTGTTAAGAATCAAGATGGGGTGGTGGCGCAGTTGGCTAGCGCGTAGGTCTCATAGCTTCTGAGTAATCCTGAGGTCGAGAGTTCGAGCCTCTCTCACCCCATTTTTTAATTTTTATTTATTCTAGTTTTTCCAATTTTTCTTATCAAATTTCAAAAAACACCAGTCACTTTCCTTTTTTGCATTCTACTATAAATACTAACAATTGAAAAATCAATCACGTTTTTCAGTTTGACTTTTTAAAACCATCAGTTACCACCTACCAGTTGCCACCACAAAAAACCATTCCATCTTCCTTTTCTTGTGAATACTAACAATTGAAAAATCAATTACGTATTTCGCTTAGCTTTGGTGGGTTTTTGAATATCAATTTTGACTCAATCCAATTGTACAACTCTAGTTTACACTCATCAAGAATTTTACAACTACTTCACTCCGAGGTAAATATTAGCCTCTTTTATGGAGGTCAATTTTTAATTTTTTACTACTAAACACTATTTTAGCTTTTAACACCTCAACAATCTCTCAGCTTCATACAATACTACCAAACAAACACATCTCATCCTTCTCTGCAGATGACTCAACATTATATAGCTCAGGACAACTTCAATCATGCTACAACAAAACTCAATCTGAATCAAGCCAACCATCCTACATAATCCCCCTTCACCAAACAATAACCATCACAAAAAAATACAACCCTCACACAACCAAACAACATTCACATATAAACCAACAAACACATAACTCCAATCCCAGCAAAAGAATCCTCTCAAAACAAATGCCAACGATCCGAATCCCCCTCCTCCACGAACCTACATTGTCGAAAGACCTACAACACCTAATCCTTCCTCATCTCCTCCAACTCCTTCAACCATAGCTCACCAAACTCACAATCCTTCCATTGCTCAAACCACGGCCCCCCAAGCGTGTAATGTATCGCCTTCGGATACGTGCTCGGATCACCCTCCACCGCCCTATTGTGCCCCACAAGGAAGTTCCACACAAAAGGAACCTCACCAATCTCACCATCTTCAAGCCATTGGAACCTATGCAGGTACGCTCCCGTCTCCTTGTTCACGACATCGGGCGTTAGCACGCGATTCTTCGGGTGGCCGCAGTTGTAGACCACCATCGAAGACCAGTTCTTCCTCGGATACACAGTCTGCACGGCCCCATCCATCTTCGTGGTCTCTTTAGGGGCGTAATCGTGCTGAACGCACATGATCGCGTATTTCTCATCGATCAATCGGAACAATTCGCTGATATCGGCTAGGTATAGGAAATCGCAATCCACGAAAACCGCCCAGCCGTCGAAATTGGCGAGGAATGGAGTGAGGAAACGGGAGAATGAGAACTCCGTGCTCTCTAATTTCCCCCTTTCACGCCAATAAACCCCCTTTTCGCGCAATTCGGATTGCTTGATCGGGTGGATTTCGAGCGGGATCGAAGATCTTTTCAATAGAGAGTAGCGGCAGACTTCGTAGGCGAGATCCTCGCGCGGATCGTAGCCGATGAAGATCTTGAACGGCTTACCGCTGGCATTGCCGTTGCTCGATTTTGGATCTGCGACGCCGTTTTGGTGGTGCGGCTCTGCTACGGAATTGGGCATAATTTCTCAAAGGAATAAAACCTAGAAAATGAAATCGAAGGAAATGAGAAGAATTGTGGAATTCTTCGTAGAGAGACTGCTGTTTGTCATACCTGGCTAGGAGAGCAGATCTGAGATGGGCGAAAATGGAGCTGTGTAGTCGAAGAAAAGCGTCAAGATTGGATTTTTTTTTCAATGCAGTTTTTGTAGTTTCAATTTTGGTCGATTTAGAGAGATGAAATATATACTCACCGCAGATGCGTCGGTGGCCGAAAGCGATTGAGCGAATCTAGTAGATTTTCCGCACTGGTTTTGACCCTTAAATTGAAGTTATAATTAAGCAATAAATTTGCTAATGATCCATTCAAATATAAAAGCACCGGTTTTTGGAATTGTTTACTTGACATTAATGGCCCATAAAATGTGGGCTGTAGGCCCAACATAAGTTCAGAGGAGAGCTGGACAGATGGGTCAAGCTCATGATCCAACTAATTCACCTAATAAAAAGTACAACTAATTTTTTTTCCCACTTTGGTGATGTTCCATTATAAAAAAATTCAGTTTTTTCCATTCAATTTTAATTTTTCGTAATTTAGTTTAATTATGTAACTATTAATATAGGGATTATTTCTAACATTTAATTTTGAAATTAATTATTAGAATTTATTATTAAGTCCATATATATATGTGTATAATTTTTGAAGTTTCAATTTAGGAAAATAATACTGCTAAAATGAAATTTTCATAAATAATTAAGTTAAGCATATAAACAAGTCCTAAAATGCAGCCAAGAGCTGTTGATAACTAGATTAAATTTCAGTACATAACTTTAGAAGAGAATGACCATCAACCTACTACTCCCTCCGTTCCATAGTAATAGAGGCGTTTTTCCATTTCCGTCTGTTTCAAAGTAATAGAGTCATTTCCCTTTTTAGTAAAAGTCATTACAATTTTTCCACACCTACTTTACTCTCTTACTTTTTTCTATCTTCATCTCTCTACCTTTTTTATTTTCCACTTTATTCTATCTTTACTTAACGCACCTAACACAATTTTTCTTAATTTCCATGCCGAAAAGTTTTGCCTCCATTACTATAAAACGGAGGGAGTACTATACAATAAAGCTCAACAAACAATGTCGTTTAATTACTTAGCCAGAAATTATGGATAGATCTGAATATCAGAAATATTAGGTCAAAACAATCATTCGATTGATCAATAGGTCAGAACTAGCACATTATGTATAGCTATTTTCATATGTAAAACATTGGGATCCAACAATATTTCAGTGGAGACATAATATATAGTACATTTATGATCAACGATTGCGATATTTTTTGGAAAAAAACAAGAGATTCGACATTTGCTAATAAACTACTATAACAAACATATTATTGGAATAAGTGGTGTATATTTCAAAGTTCCAAAAGTGAAATTAAATCACCAAAATCTATAATAAAAGTTTGTTACATATAACTAAATTCCTAAGATCTAGAATAAGTAAGAAACGCCTCTATATGCACAAGAATCTCTAAACCAAGAGATCCATTGCCGCCGAATCCTTCTTCATCAATTCATGCTTAACCCATTTGAAGATGTTTTAGGAGCTGCAAAAAAGAAGAAAAAAAATTAATTACATAAATTCCAAATCACAATATATAAGCATGCATATCTTGTGTTAAAACTGAATGTATTTAATCAAGGATGATTCTCTTACATAATCCAATAGCCTCTGAACTCTTCATCAATCTCACTCTCTTACATGTCTCAACAAACATACTGCACAAAACCAATAAAAATTTATAAATAAACAATACTACTATAATACTATCAGTAAAATCTAGATCTTAATTTAATTTCATAACAAAATAAAATATCAAAATTGAGAACTTACTTCCAAGGAACATCTCCAACCAACATCCAATCTCCATCTCTATCCTCATAAGTAGGCACATATTCTATCCCATTTGTAGAATCTATGATCTTCCTCTCATTCATTACATTACCTAAAATCACCAAAATACATATTTTCAACATTAAAAAAATAATTATAAAAAAAACCAAAAAATAAAATAAATTACTATTTTGATATAAACTTACAAATGGTTAAGCATGTAAACATCTCCTCCAAAGCAGCCAAGAGTTGTTTATAACTAGAATATATTTCAAGATCAACTTTCCTCAAATATGGAGCTCCATCAACAGCCACTTTCACATATTTGCAGCTCTTCATCATATTTTTTCGGTAAGATCTCACCGGCGGCCACCCCACAACTTGCGCCCTAAAAATCAACAACATATTTCACATTAATTACCGAGAAAAAAATTCATTTAGTCTATAAACCTCACACCAGTAGTCTGTAACAACAATTACTCACTTTGTTGGAGGCGGTGTCGAGATGCTAACTTCGTCGTGATCGCAACTTGCACCGAGTTTCAAATCCACCATGTTGCTAAACCCGCGCTTGGAGCCGGGCTTGGGCGGCGCGCCGCCGCATCCGCCGGGTAAGCCCAGCGTAAGGTCGGTTTTAAGGCAGCCGGAGAATTCCATTTTTCCGACAGAATGCTTCGGATTTGGGTTGAGAAATCAAAGCAACGAATGCGGGAGGAGAAAGATTTGACTATTTGGGATTGAACTTTTTTGCGTGTGATATTTTGTTTTTGGTTTTTGCTTGATATAAAGGGGAGGAAACAAGACGTCAGCGTGTGGGTAAACGACGGACCAGTGGCTGATCGACGCGTGTCCGATGATGAGCGATTATGATTTCCAAGTCGATTTGTTGTGATGGTAAGCGTGTGGGTGTGCGTGTTTTGTGATTTTGAGTGCCTTTCCGACATGTGGGCCCACCGGGGTACGATTTTGTCTTTTTTATATGAGCAAAATGCAGGGGCCTCTTTCTTCTGTAGCATTGGTGTAGCTGGTCCAGCTAAAACTTATAAATGCAATGGATGTTTTATTTATGGACTACTTTTAAAACCGAACTCAAATAATATAAATATACTCCAATAAAACTGTATTTTACTGCCTCTATCTCGTAAAAATAAGAAATTTGGGAACTGACTCAAGTTTTAATGGGAGTTTGGTAATGTAGAGAGATAGAAAAAGAAAAGAAAGTAATTGAATTATTAAAGTGGAAAATAATTAGAGAGAAAAACATAATACCAAATATAGAATGAGCTAATTTTGTGGGACGAAGATAGTATAAATGTGTAGTAATAAATAGTACGAGGGATGGAGGTATTCCTTTCATCTGCGAATAGGAGTCTCGGTCTCACATTTCACTAACTCATTTCACTCATATTTCATTTAAACCTACTACTCCACTATTTACTAATGGGACTCATTAACTACTAACTTTTTTCCATTCACTTTTCTTAACATTTCTTAAAACTCGTGCCACCAAGAAATGAGACTACTAATAGCGGACATAGGCCGTATATATTAGTTGCAGGTTATATTATTCAAAATAGTAGTAGTACTACTATTTATAATTTGAGATATTGGCATCTAATATCATGAAACTTTCAAAAAGTTGAGTTTTTCCCACGAATGAAAAAATTCATGTTATTTTAATAGATTGAAGAACAATTTTGGAGGGTGTGCTTCAAGAAAAACTATCTTCAAAGATTGAAAAACTTGAAGCTCTCAAAATTGTTGTCGAAAAATTATGAAAAAAAATCCGTATCATAATATTATTTATGAGAATATTTTCATTCGTGGGAAAAAACAAACTCATGATAAAGTTTGTAATATTATTTGCCAAATTTAAAGTTCGTGGAAAAAACCCAACATTTTGAAAGTTTCATGATATTAGAGGCTAATATCCCTTATAATTCTATACAATACGTAAACAATTTGTTGTACTGAAATAAAAAACATTGCATTGGACGTTTACAGTCTTGCTTTAGAAATTTTTAAAAAATGAAATACTCGCATTGTACTCATCCACATCTATCATAGATGAGTGTGGTATCAGGATTTGAATCACAAAACGAGATGATTTAATCTAAATTATATATTTTCCTAGTGCTATCAATTTCAGTATAAATAAAAATGACTTTGTTCAGTGTAGTGTTATTATTGCTTTTTGTAAGTTTTTATAAATGTGCGTGGGATACGTATGTGACGTACCGCGTACGAATGATACAAAATATGCATATGTATATATGAGAAGTATTACTATTTTGTAAATGTAAATATACATGCCGTAAAGGCTAACATGGAGTTCACAAATGTAAATTGATGTAACATGACACCACTAGTTTGGCAGGATGGGTCACTAAATTTGTTGTCAATTCCATATAAGTTTAAAATAATTATTTGGCTCAATTGTTGTATAAATCTAATATTTTACTGTTTTAAGGCATTGGCCTCAAATTTTCTCTCGATCTTTATACAGAACATATTAACAAATCAAATTCCATCATAGCATGACTTTTAAAAATATTTTTCAAGGATATTTCAGAGTCTATTTTCAAACCACGAAGCTAAATGTCCGAAACACTATCACTAGGTCAAAATATATGCCCCTTTTATAAAGAACAATTAGAGAAGCTTTATATAATTAAAGGTGATTAGATTCAACTTAACACAAAATTATATTGGTTGGGTTGTGTGGTTTTCCTAAGTGATAATGTTGGGCAAGAAACAGAAAATTTTAATCTCAAGGGGGAAATCCTTTCCAATAAAAAGACATTAATTCTCATTCAATTTGTTATTGCTTTTTTAGAGAACTGCTTAATCTTCATCTTACTTGGATTCCACCTCTGGAGATTTCCATATCTCTCATCTAATTTATTGATTATAAAAATGAAGAAAGTGAAATAAAAATTACCAATACAATCGAGAACATTATCCTTTGAACTGGCGTATCAAAGATCATGTTTGATTCTGATTTATGTTATTCTATTTCAGCCCAAAAGCATATTAGTATTAGATCATGGATATTTACAAAAAAAAAGTTTATGTAGATAATTTCTAATTTGAGTAAATTCGAATATATAGTACTCCTTCCTCCCATTCAAGATAAAAGAAAATAGTTGGATATTTTAATGAGTATAGAGAAAAATGAATTTATCTTAAATATACAAAGATGGCATCATAATTAAAATAAATTATAAAAAAAAAAGAAAGAAAAATAAACATGCATGTTGAATGTGACAATATTATAGTACTCCCTTCGTCCAACTATAAATATCATACTCCATCTATCTAATAAAAATAGAGACATTTCGGATGAAATGAGTCTTAATACATAAATAGTAGAATAATAGAAAGAAAAAAAAAGTAATTTGAGTTATATTAGCAGAGAATGAGACATTACCTAATTAAAAATAAAGTAGTTATCAAAAATAAGAATAAGACTATTTTTATGAGATGAATCAAAATAAAAATAAATGAGCCACTTAACTTTATCTCAAATTTTGAAATGAGCTACTTAACTTAATCTATTGAGTAGCAGAACAACTTAAATGAAGAAATCTTTTATATATATCACCTTAATATGTGAAATGAAGAAAGGAGGGGGTGAGGGGGTGCACGGAGAGAAAGTTGTAGCGCAGATGCAGAGAAACACGGGCCCCGTGCTGGTTTGAGCAAAGGCAAGGTGAAAACTGAAAATTATAAGGTGGAAATGGGGGCCCCACTTGTCTGGGCAAAACTGATACAAAGTCAACAAGAAAAAATGTACAAAACCCAATTAGCATTCAATAGTGGGGCCGGTTCCGCATGTGAACCTGTGGGTTTGTCGGCTAATCAACTCTCAATTTCAGGACCAGCTATTTTTTCTCTCTCCGCCACCGACACGTGGCCGTCAAAGAGAGATTTGCCACCCATCGCCTTTTTTTACTTAACCATTACTCTAAGTTAAGAGCATTCGTAGCCCGGACTCGTTGGCTCGTCCCGCATTAATGAGATGGGTATGTTTACGCGCTAAGCTCTACTTCGAACATTCCGAGCACCTTAATAATCACGTATTTTCATTAAATTGTTAGGATATACTCTCTCCGTGTCCTGGGGTATTAGACTCACTTCTTTTGGGCACATGATTTAAGGAATTGATATTTAAATAGTTAAAGTGGAGAGAGTAAAGTATGAGAGAGGGAAAAAGTAGGGGAGAGAAGAGAGAAAAAAGTAGGTGGAGAATAAAATAAGATAGATGCTTTTTGCTAAAAAAGGAAACGAGTCTAATATGTTGGGACATCCCAAAAAGGAAAGTTGGTCTAATACCTTGGGACGGAGGGAGTATACTTTATCCACTAATCAACAAAAAGTCTAATTTTGTTATTGTTATGACAAACAAGGTAATACTGTAATTGACAAACAAAAGAACGTAAAGAGACAGATTTATGTGGTTCACCAACTTTGTTGGTTACCTCCACGGGCAGGAAACGAAGAACAAATTGTATTCGGAGTGTTTTCAGATTATGGCTACAGATTAGATCTGTCAGATCAAAGAATTATGTGCCCTACTCCTATATAAATAGGCACACATAAAATCCTATCCTAATTCGGAAACATAATCCTATTCCAATTAGGAAACACAATCCTATACAGATTCAAGGCATACTAACAAATCTCCACCTTGACTTGAATTCTCCATTGCAGACGCATCATTACAATGCCAGATGACAGACTTCTCCTTCCTTGCCTCAGATTTGCAATAAACCGAATTCACCTTGCAAACGCATCATTACAATGCCAGACGAAGAAACTTATCCCAAATTTGTCGACCTTCACGTTCAGAGCAGACATCTCGATTTACCAGACAAAACCCTCGCAGCGGAATTCACGTTCAGAGCAGACATCTCGATTTACCAGACAAAACCCTCGTAGCGGAATTCAAAACCCTAGTCCGAAAACCAGACTCTGATAATTTGTACCAGACAAAACCCTCGCAGCAGAATTCAAAACCCTAACCGATAACCAGACTCTGATAATTTGTTAGGATCGTCGACTGCAACAAACCTCCCCCTCAAACCAGATCACATCGGGACAAACGCAATCGACACAAACATGGGTCGCGGCCCGACCCATAGCCACCTAACCTGGCTCTGATACCAGTTTGTTATGAGTTTTATTTCATTTATACAAAATAAGAGTACTCCATATCCTATGAACGTATTCCAGTCATATTTTAAAATTAAAATATGAAGCACTTATGAGTTATATATTTCATTAACTTTTTATATTTACGTGTTTTAAAATTTGTACAGAGAATATGGTTGGATTAATGAAGTGCATTTTAAAAATCATACAAAAAATATGAATGTTTAGTCAATTCTCATCAAATGTTTCAAAGGTTAACACATGATACATAAAATGTTACTCCCTTCTTCGTGATAAGAAGTTCCGATCAATTTCGTTACAGATTTTATAAAATATAAGTAAAGTGTTACTCCCTTCTTCTTCAAGTTTGATTTCTCCTTCAAGGAAAAATCAACACTAAAGAGAGGCTTTTCAGATTGGGAGCAGCTAGAACTGAGGATGATCGATGCATTTTGTGCAAAGAAGAGACTGAAACTGTTGAGCACCTGTTTTTTTGTTGCAAATCTTCGAGCAATCTCTTGTATCACTGCTGCAAATGTTGGGAGTTATCTTTTTGTCTTCCCAAAGATCCAAAGACATGTCTGCTTTCTTGGGTGGGTACTCCGTTCAAAAGATTTGATAAGCGTTTGTGGACTGACATGTTTTATGTTGTCGCGTGGACAATTTGGGATATTAGAAACAAAATGGCATTCTAAGATTTTAAACCTAACTGGGAGGTCGAGAAGAAGCGACTCTTTTAGCGCTTTGGAACTTGGGCGTAAGGATGGTGCCCGAAAGGAAGGTTGTCAAAGGCTGGGAAGGAACAAGAGCTCCACGAAGGGGTAGGTTGTGCTGAACTTTTTATTTTTCCGGGCTCTTGCTGTTTTTTCCTTCTTTTGTGGCTTTGTTATGGGTTTTGGCTCGGTGAGAGGATGGGTGGTTTGATGCTTTTTGAGGCCGCTTTGTTTGGTTGTTTTTGCTTGTTTTGGACCTCTTTTTGGAAGGTAGGGGGTTTCGCTTTTGTTGGTGGTCTGGCCTTTGGGCTTGCCTCTTTGTAGCTCGCCGTCTTGTGGCTCGAGCATTTGCTATTTATAAAAAAAAAATAAGAAAAGTGGATCAAAAAAGTAATGAAATGTATCAATATTTTTTTATATATTCCAGCAAGATCTACTTCTCCGTTGCCAACTGCGTTGCCCCTGCTAGTTTTTTTTTTTTTTTTTAATCAATGAAATGTATCAATGCTTTTTATATATTCACTGCGGTAAAGGGGGGAGGAGCAGTTTTGCCTATGTCCATACGTTGAAATATTTTCTTTACGGAATTAACTTTTACATTGTTCTTTGTACATAAATTCATATTTGCTTTTTAGTTTCAAGTCTTATATAGGAGTAAGTAACTATTAGGGATTCAGCAAGTGTCAAAATTTTACCATTGACTAGTAAAATCTATATTCACATATTCGCGAATCGATTGAAATAACCTATCATGATTATCATGTCACAAAATAATTCAGTCTTTGAATAGAATATTCGGCTGTGTTCATGAATTAAAGTATATAAAATAATTGAGTTCTATTTCCTAAATTGGTTAGACATGGGAAATTATTACAATTGAAAGATTTTTTGTGTACTTGATTACAATTGCACGATTTGTTAATGTGCTTTATAACGTTATACAAGGATATCGACCATCTGAATTATTGCCACCACCTTTTAAAATGTATTCGAAAAGAATTAAAATATTTATCACGATTGTGTAGATAAAATAGAAAATATGAAATATAATTTAAAATACTTTGGAAGAAAGCAACCAATATTTTGTTGTATTAATAAATAAATAAATAAATATTGCAACTTCTTATTGTTCCAGCAACGTGCAAGTCATAGTTAGTTCCACTAAATCTAATTCCTCCTGTCTCACTTTACTAGTTCATATCGCACGATGTGTGAATTTTAATAAAATATTTGGTAAATATTTTTGGTGGAGATATAATTATGTTGACAATTTATGAGAATAAAAAACCAAAAAAAGAAAAGAAAATACTAATGGTCGGTAGGGACCTTAATTTGTAGAGTCGTTATCACAAATATTGCGAATTTCATGTTTTTTTATTAAAAAAAAGTATATAAAAAGGTCGGCAAGGCTTAAAAAATTACCCTCTTAATAGCTTCATCTTGATTTTAAAATTTGTAAAATCATTTTTATACCATTCATTGGTTGATAGGGACCGTTTGTTCATTCATTTACTCAAAAATTGGGAATTTTATGATTTCATAAAAATAATACTATAAACGGTCGGTAAGGCTTAAGAAATAGGTCCATCATTTAATACCCAAATATTAAAAAAATTGGATTTCATATTAATTAATACTCTTGTCAAAATAGTACTATTCGTATATAATTATCATTTAATGGTATATAGCGATTGATCACCGTAATAATTCATACTATACATAACATACCATCATTAAAATATCAAATAAAGTAGAAAATCAAAGATATTATCATCAAACAAATATGCATCAAACTCTAGATTCGTTTAGGAGACATTAAAAATTATACATTGTGACATACAACTGATAATTCGGACATGCATGTATAAATATGGGGATTTGACAGCACGACAAGGAAACATGTCTCCAATTATTTTATACTAAAACATTATTTTATACTGTGCTTTTTCGAATTCTAGATTATTAATATTTGAGATCGGACTTCATGTTTATGCACTTAACTAATTTAAGTAAACTAGTTCAACGAACTTAACTAAACTGGCCTCGATCAACCTGCCATTTTTTATTTAAAAAATAATCCTAATTAGACCACATAATGAAAACGGTGTGCTTCGAATATTTCGAAAACGAGAGTGGAATCTAATCACTGGCTAAGTTAGTTAGGAGATACTTTAATTTTTATGATTATTATAATAACAAAACAGATTTTATTAAAGAAAGAGAAAGAATGTCTCGTATCCAAAAACAGTTCATAAGTCTAGTAAAAGAAACTCAAAATTATATCAAAGAAAATGATTTGGTTCACAAGTTAGGAGAGTCTTTAATTAAATTTCAATATTCATTAATAAACTAATCACCATTTAGACACCAACAAAATTATTTTTGAAAAAGTAGTTAAATCATAAGGGGAACAAAATCGTGTAATATTGATATCGAAATAATAATTATAGCTTTAAATAAGTTTAATTAATGGAGTTCGAATAAATCAGCTTTTTGCCTTTTAACTTTGTGATGTGTTTTCTGTCAGTTTTCTATATATGTCAATTCCTTTTTGGAGTTAAAATGCAATTGTTTAAGCTTATAATGTTGCCGAAATTTAAGTTTACTGTTTGAACTTATTTGATCACTCATAAACTCAAAAGCCTAATCTAGCCAAACATAAATGGAGTCACAAATTAAGTTCAATTCGAAAAAAAATAAATTTCATTAATTTAATCCAAAATCGTATATGCTGAGAGTAGATTGACAAGATTTCACAAATATCTCAATTGATTTCACAAAATCAGCCAGAAAATTAGTGATACGCTTGTGATTGATTAGAATCTCTTGCACTTAAGATAGACAATCATTTTATATATTACTATTAAGTTCTATCACATAAACACATCTAATCTGTGAGATTAGTTTTGGTTGATTACAAATTTTTTTAAAATATAGGTTCATAGAATCTGTTCCATATTAGAGCGTGTTACACAAAATTGTTACTTTTTTGGTTTAATCTTTGTTCTATGTTCTTTGAATGTAGATCAATCTGATTCTCTGAACAATATGTAAATGAATAAATTTATTGCAATGTAAATTAATGTTAATAATGGAAGTTTTAATTCGATTCATGCATGCACCAAATTACAAACAGCTCTAATCCAGCTGCGTGAAACAAATAAAGTAAATTAATAATCGACTTTGATCTTATCTAATAGCGCAAAATATACGTGGTTGATTAATTCAATAGATGAGGATTTAGGTCTATTTTATTTAATAATTAAGATTCATCAATATAGACAATGACACGCTATCACTAATCGCTAGTTTTTAACACGAATACGTATTCCATTTTTGGAAATAAATCGTGTTATGGAATGAGCGTAATCATATTTCAAAATTCGACGATATAGTGATACCAATATATTCCAATTCTGCTGTTGCTTCAATATGTTTTGACGTTTTTTTTAATTTCCCATACAATAAAATAAGGGAATTTGTGTTATCTGTCTCTATCTATACATAGTCTTTAAGCTTTTCAAATAATCCACTGATAATACATTCGACAATATTTAGTCAATAAATGTCAAGTTTAAGTGGAGTAATTGTTTGGTATTCATTTGTCGGTTTGGTTGACAATTCAAATGAAAAAATTGTACAGTACCTTATATCTGTCCCACCTTAGTTAGGTATTTAATTCTTTTCTACAGAGAAATTGAGAAATGATTTATTGGAGGTTAAGTGGAAAAAATAAATATAAATAAGAATAAAGTAAGAGAAATAAAAAAAATAAAACTTTTACTAAAAAAGAAACCGTTCAATTAACGGTCTAAAAAAAATACAATTCAAACTATCATGGGAGAAAGAGAGTACTACTATTAGTTAATATTTTTAAAAATAGCCAATGGTTATTGATAAAGTTATTTTCCCGATAGAATCGAACCTAACTTGAAATAATTTGAATATAAGTTCGAGTTTCGGTTCAACCTTCGACTAACCAAAAATATTATAACAAAATCCATATAATTCAAAATCGATTATAGAAATATATTTTGACTGATAATGCAATGCTACATATACTAGTTCTAGATAGAATACTTGTTTCTTCGCAATTTTTTGTTGTTGTTGATCTGATCTGCTTATAAATCATTTTTTGCTTGAACATTTTATTTGTCCACGGCTAACAAAATAAGTTTCAATTCCTCTAATAAAAATCGAATTGCTAAAAATTCAACTGATTCGATTCGATTCCATTTTTTTATTTTGGTTATCCTCAATGATTTTACAACAAATATTTAAGCTTGGTTTTCACTTTACCCAACCTAAAATTAAGATACATCCAAACCTACTCACTATCAAAAGAGGGGAAATAAGTTCTGAAAGTCCATCGACAAAAAGTCAAGTGTCAGATTAGAATCTAGCATGGTTTTCATCAAACTTTAAATATATTATATAATCATTTATAAATATTAATAGTATGCTTGGAAATTAAACAACAGCTCCAGTGCTATAAAACTAACTGCTTAGAGTCAGCATATTAAGCAAGGACCCTTACATGCCAATTCAATAGCGCAATCTCAACAAAAAAAACATACAATCAGTTCTTCAAATACCTCAAGTCTATAATAATGAATTGAAGTCACATTTAAAATTAAACTTACTACTTCATAAGTGATAGTGATTAATTAAAGTGGTGAAAAGACATTTATATCCTTCTCAACTAAGTGAAAGCACAAATTAAAGCTAATCCTCTTTGGAAAGTCCCTTGAGAAGATCCTTTGCATGAAGCCCAACACCATTTGCTTCTACCTTTTTCATCACCCTCAGCCTCTTGCATGATTCTGCAAACATCCTACATAAATTCAACACAAATTAATTTTATAATTAAGTATTTTATTATAGAATCAACAATGACACGACATTAGTACAAATCAAAATAATTGATTAGTCCTCGAATGACTCTGCAGCAAAGACAGGCGATGATTATTTATTAGAAAAAGGTAAAATAATAAATTTTCGACAGATTCTAATGTTAGAGAAAGTGGTGGTCCAAACAGTCCCACAATAATCATAAGCAATGATGTTTGTATTGACTTGGAATTGTCATTGCACAAATTTAATCTCTCAATTTTAAAAACATGGAGTACTTACTTTCATAAATTTGTTGCTCATATTTTATTTTATTTTAATTTATTGGCAATTTATATAAATAATTGTACTCCCCTACTATATGTTATAGTCACAAGCAAAAGAATTTATCCCCGACAGCTAATTACGATAGAAACAAATTACAAATTGAAATTAGTGAATAAATAGGTGAGAAGGACATACTCCCATGGAACATCTCCAAGAAGCATCCAGTCCCCATCTTTGTCCTCATAGATGGGAACAAATTCATAATTTTCTTCGTCCTCCTTCAATGCTTCCCCTATTCACATTTCAAATCAAATTCAAATATTTAGTTTCTAGAAATTTAAATTTATTTTTCAGACAATATGAAATTATCCGTTGTCTATTGTGTTTTAAACGCGTGCACATTGCACGCCACATAAACCTTAAATGTACGTGTGGGACCACGCGTGTCACGGATCAATTAACTTGTCCAGAAATTATCCGGATTTAATTGATCCAAGACAATTAATTAAATATCAGACTCTATTTAGTTTTTTTAACAAGAGTTATAATACTCGGATTAAATATCAGACTCTATCTATTTTATTGAACAAGATTTATAAGACTCGGTCTCATCTAAATCATCAAATGAAAGGGGGATGCTAGCAAGGCCTATCACACGACTATAGTAGTCATAAATTAGTGCATGTACTTTCTCCGACAATAGCAAGACATAATTGAATGATAGTATTAATTTATTTCTCTTCCTCCTATCTTTTCATCTTCATGTTTGTTTGCATCCTTCGTGTCACAAGTTGATTCTTTTGACTCTAAATTCATGATTTTTCTTCTCAAATATGTTTCTACTTTTCTTTTAAAACTCACACTATCTTTTATGTATTTAATACTCTCACTAGTCTACAACTAAACATACATTTTACTATAAAATGGGCATAGAGGAAAAAATAATTAAAGTAACATCAGTTCAAATTGAATAGTAGGCAAGAGAAAGACAGAGCAAAAAAGAGTAGAAGAGAAAGAAAGTGGTATGTCATATTACTATAAATAGAAAGAATTTTATTTAGAGAAAATTATAGATAATTCAAATTTACTTTTATAATTACTCAAGAAATTCGAGGTAACATTTACGATTCTATAGATGATGTAACGTAAAAATAAGAGCAGTCCAAAATAAAGGAAAAAAAGGGATCTATTAGTTCTCAAATTTTCTAGAACATACTGTATAAAATCTTAAACTATCCGATCTATCCATACCAATTATCTTAATATAGGTATACTTAGATTTTTAGCCCATAATCACCTCATACTTTATTTATTATACTCAGAATATAATATATTTCAATAGCAACGATTAGTATATCAACAAAATAAATCTAAGATCGAATAAATATATACTTCCGTGAATTAATCATAAAATGTCCTATTTCGACATGTTATTACTGTTTATACTACCCTAAATTTAAATAAGTGCAATCATGACCATTCATAATATTAGGCCCACGTATTGTGTAGTCACACTCTATGGCTATGATGAAATATTTACAATTTAATAATACATACTTTACTAATAAATCAATGTTTGAACGAACTTCATCAAAATTGCATTTTCACATAAGTAAAAGAAAAAAACCTATATAAATTTAATATAGTTCGTTGATCCCCTAAGTTGTAACCATTTCACAAAATCAAGAGCCAAATATCAAACTATTACAATATATGAAAAAAATATGATCACGTACGAAGCAATTTCCTACTGCATGAATCATGATCAAACACTTAATTCCAACACAATTAACATAAAAAAGAACCAAAATCTTAAAAATCAAAATAAAAAATATTTAAACAAGAGAAAAAATGAAATGAAACTCACCAATTCCAAAACAGCCAAACAAATCCTCAAGAGCCCTAACAAGGTCAGAATAGCCTTTGTGCATGGTCAAATCAACCTTCCTAAGAAAGGGAGCTCCATCCATGCTAACCTTCACATACATTTTCCCCTCATTGAAGCTGTTCTTGCGCCGGAACACTGCCACCGGGGGCCACCCCACCACCTGATTCTTGCACACCGCCGCCCTATCCTCACACCCCTCAAAAACCCTCTTCTTCTCATTCTTCATATCCACTTCCCCCCCGGGCAGCCCGAGCCTCAGCTCCGTCTCCAGTCCTCCACCGCCTTTCTCCATTTTCCAGTGAATTAAGGTAAAGGGTTGATTTTTTTTTGGTTTAGTATTTGGTGAATCAAAATATGTTAGGTCTTATACATGCAAGAAGAGACGACAGTGCCAGGTCAAAGGAGGATTAGTGGTCGGTCACATGAGAAACAATGGTGGGGAATTGTTTGTTTCCAAAATTACCAAAATGGGCCGGCAAGATTAAAGTTTGGAGTTGGACAGATCGGACGGCTCATGATGCAGCATGGCTTGGGAGGGCTTGATCGTGGCCGTTGATTGCGGGTCATGGGAAACATTGCATGTGATGGGCTTAATTGTGGTGGGTTGAAAGATAAATGGAAAATAGGGGATTGTAGATTTTACACTTATTACTATGTGTAATGGAGTGGAGTGGGTAAATAGTCTATTCATACTAATGTTATGATATCCATCAAAAGATGGAATTGAATTAGTTATTGAGAAAAAACTATTGCCCGTTTGAGTAGTCCGAGCCACCCCAAAACAATTCTATTTATACGATAATAGATGGTTTAATTAGCTTTTCTTCATGATTATGTTCTTGTACACTGAGATGTAATTTGAGAAGTATTTGGATGTTATTTCTCAGATAAATTTCTCTATATTTTTAAATGTCTTTATTATTGTGTGGTAATTGGCTGTGTTAAGTTATGTCATTTTTGCTATGTTTCAAATAGAGGCAGGAGTAATTGAAATTCATACCAAATTAAGTCACTCGCCTTTTTAAAGAGGTGAATAATAAGTGGTTAACAAAACTACTGAAATTTTTACACTATTTTGAGTCGTGCATTTAATTGTTTGTTGTTTAAAGGGATTGGGGGAGGTATCAATTTAACAATTGAAGCATAAAACATTAAAATGAGATGATGACATGATCAAATTAAGACAACGTTTTAAGACAGATAGTTCTTGCTACGGAAAATGTAGATATATTATTATAATTCTTTCAAGGTAAATACTCCACTCCATTAGTCCATAACCAATACTCATATTTTTCAATTCATCCATAAAATTTAGCCACTTATTTTATTTTATTTTTTTGGTAAGTTTCTTCCAAACGAAGTAGATCATAAGTTTTCACTAAAATAACTCATGATCGCATAGTTGATTAAATCTGGAGGTTCGAGATGTTGATAGTCTGTCTGTTGATATAACGCGGTTTCACCTTATTAATCAATTGTAACTTCAGTCGTTCACGTTGAGTTGTAAAAGACGTGTTCCTACACAACTACGCCTTTATTTTTTGTCTGCTCTTTAGCTTCCAACCCCACTACTACTCTACTCCCACCACTAATATTCATTATTAGTAGTAATTTTGTGTTTTTGGATGATTTAATTAGTTGGTTGTGTGAGTATGTTTTTATTGAAAGATCATCAATCAAATCAACGGTTGATCTAGGTAGAATTAGTTGAGTTGAGAAAACTCCATTAAATTCGATCTTGCTCCAATTCTTTGACATTGGGATTAAATTTCGTTTCTTTGTCCATCATTCAATTGTCACTCACTGTTGCATTGCCTCTGCTTTCTATGCTTGCGATGACTTTCTTCACTGTATCTAACTCTATGAGTTTCGTTTTGATGGATCATATTTAACTTTTTACATATTCTGTTAGTACATTATAATTTGCTCAAGGATACAAAGGAAGCATGCGCATATCTCGAAACAACATTTGTAGACAGACAGCATATACGTGCATTATTAAAACTTTTATATGTTTGTGAACTCCGAGATAATGATATTATTAACTAGCAAATTACATAGTCAAGAAAGCTGGGTGAGATCGGATCCAAGATTATGTGTTTGTACACACAATCACTTTCCCTTTGGCCATTAACTTTTACCCCTTTTGGCTTTTCTTCCCTATCTAGGCCATTTGTTATACTAGTACAGGGTTTATAAATCATGTAAAGTGTTATGCTAATTCGCATCTTTGGTTGTTTTTGTTGGAAAATGCATCCGATATTTGACAAATTAAATGACAACTAGAATGAATTGGAGTCGATGATCAACTCGATATATGTAGATATAGAGGAAGAACCTATAGATAATGAAACAATTCAATAACAAAAATTAACCGGATATAACTTTCCTGCATAGAATCAAAAAGTGTCAAATAAAATGTAAATTAATTAATTGGTAATTATAAGTAATTAAAAAACTCATTTACAAAGTGTTTGTAGCAACAAAATTTGTGGTCTTGTTCCCTTCTTTGTCTGACCTTATTTTGCACATAGTGCAGACATGATGGGAAGCTGTATCATGCTTGGTTGTTAACATTTAGACATCCATATTTTCTTTCAAAAGATATGCCCCAAGAATCTAATTATTTCTATTACCAAACCATGAAATAATTTTGATATCCTAATAAATCAAGTCTTATTGTTTGGTCATATGGTTTTAAAGATTCTTGGGCAAGACCCTCCAAAATATGCACACGATCATGGCCACTGTGCAAACTAGTTTAGTTTGTTGATATATGAATCATTATCAAAATAATATTGTTCTTCTTTATAGTTTACTAGCTAGTATATGTGAATATTATCCATTCATTTTTTTACAATCATCGATACTATTTCCCTTTGGTCAATTTGATTCTCATGAATTGAGAAAATATATATGATCAACTTTTCATTAAACTTGTATTTATTAAATTCATTGAATTTTCATGTCTGATCATAGCCATAAACCATCTAGAAAAATGAAGTCCAGTCATAGACATATATGTCCCCTCATTAATCCCCATGAAATTTAGAACTCAGAAGTCTCTATCATTGACAAAAGAATGCATATGCACCACATTTTGGGTTGATACATGTGAAGATTTGTGATTCTTCAAGAATATACGAATCTGATTTCAAAACCTACATTCTTCTATACATTTTATCCATTAATGGGGAGTGGAGCACAAGAACATGCAGGCAATGGAATCCAAGTAAGCTATGTGGATAAAAATAGTCCATAAATTTTATATCATGGGCTCCTCATTTAAGTTTTGTGTCAACACAAATGGAGGAAAAGTGGCAAAAATTCACATAAGCTCACAGATTTAGGGGATATTTTGACATATAATCAAATTTTTAGGTGTCCCATGTTAAACTCTGTGTGACAAAATATTAGTAATTTATTTGTTGACTATAAATACTCCATCAGCAATAGCTTACTATTGTGTTGAGTCTATTGACTCAGTACAATATCAACAATAATTCAATTCTGACATCTAGAAGATTGTATACAATTTTTGAAACTTCTCCATTTGAAAGTTTGAAACCAATATTTGCAGCTGCCTTGTTGACAAGTTGTTGTCCATTATTTTTGAGACAATTGAAAATTTGAATTCGGGACTGAAGAAAAAGATTTTCAATATAACAACGTAACGGTTGAGTATTAAAAATGTCTGCCAACGATAAATAAAATTAAATATACTAGGAAAAAAGTATTTTCATGAGAATGCAATATCGTCTTCACAAGCAATGCTAATGCAGGTATAAAAATAAATCAGTTACAAAAATACACAAATAAAGCATGAATCATGTCCGTTAATCTGCATAAATATGAATATGCATAAATGTACTGTTAAGATTAGTTCTTAGTTAATTTTCACAACAATATTTTTTTTATTTGAACTCTTTCTGTATATATTAAAATATATGCTCATATTGTAATCAAAATCCAAGAAATTATCCAATAAATATGAAATCTTCAAGAATTGGATATGCAATTGGCATAGTGATTACTCTAATATTTCTTTTTAGTGCAGTTTTTGCTGAACAACGGCGGCTGCATTGCTGCCAAAATTGTGTTAAAGAGACATGTCCCCAAAATCCATCAAGCTGCGATCCTTATTGCAGTCGCTTATGCGGTGATGCTGGCTCCCGGAGCAGCAAGACTGGAGGCGCGGGAACCAACCAACGAAAGATTCGCTGCGATATGATAGAATAGGTGGATGATTCATGTAAGGGAATTAACATGACATGTTTTGAAACAAATATTGTCAAACCCTTGTTAGAAAAACTCGGCATTTCATCTCTTTAATTTTATGTTTTTTCTTAATTTCTTTGCTCACTTGTTGGATGCGATTTAATGTGGGGATTTGATCTGCGTGATTGTGACATAACATTAAACCTTACAATATTCAAGAGAATTCATAAAGGAAAGTGAACACGTCAAATTAAATTAATCAGAAGTTTTCTAATATTATTCCTAATTAGATTTTTTTTTTTACCTTGTATCATGTATGTGACTATGTCTGTTTGCTATAGTAGTGAAACGGCTTGATTTAAATTTACTTAAGAAAAAAACATAATGTTTGTAAACATTATTATGGCCCCAAATCCTATACTATTCTAATTTCTAATTATTTGGGAAAAAGAAGTGACGGAAATTAAATCAAAATTTACTCATAATCCAAATTCCAAAGAGTTCAGTCAAGCATAAAGATATTTGAGTAGTTAAGACAGAGCAAATGCATGTTAAATTTTTATTTATATATTAATTCGTGCTGATACTGTTAATACTTATGTTATGTACACTTGGTCAACCAATAATCAACCTATTAAGACACTAATTTTCTGACGCTGCCTCTACATTTACTATTACCTAAATCTACCCTAATAAATTGTACGTTATAAAAATCAACTCCTAACTTTACTCAACCTAATTATGTATATATACCTCTACACATTATTTCTAAATCAACCAAAATAAAGGGAGTAACATGAAATTGTGGAGATTCGGATTTGTGGTTGCAATGGCGATGGTGCTGATTTTTGCTGCGGAGGCGCTTGACGAAAGTTTAGGTAGTTGCTACGCTGGTTGCACGGACGTTTGTACCGATCCTTTGATCAAGTGTTACGAAGACTGTGTTCGCGAATGTTCACCCCCGTGTCCGCCTCCCCTTACCGGTGGTGAAAGGCTGACGGATTAATTGAAGGCTCTATGTTTTTAGTAGCAACAAAACCAAAGAATCTATCTTTCGTGTGTGTGTTTATTTACCTTTTCTTTTCATTATAGTTGGAGATGAAATGAAGATTTGGATTTATGAAACTTTTAATTAGCATGAATGCATATATAATATATTGATAAAAGGTAGTAGTAATCTAGTTTTGTAAAAGTTTATTTCAATAATTTCAATCACACATCACAACAAGTGATGCACATATATAAGCCTATTTTTCAACGGAAGAATAAACAAATTTTATGGGTCATATTAGGATATGGGGTCCAACACGAGACATTTGGTTTCAGATATTAACTACTCTACCACTAGGCAACATTATCGTTCGTTTACTATTTTGATCTCTAGCTGATCATCCTCCTCCGCCTTGAACTAGTACTTGTTCTCGGCGGCTGGACCGGGCTGCAGTGGTACTAGTGACAATTCCTCTCGCATTTGTTACTGATAAGCCCATTGCATATTTTGGAACATGGGGCATAATCTTGTTCAGCTTCAGCTGAATAATTGACAAAAATAATTAGCATCATCAACAGAGCAACAACAAACCCAATTCTTGAGGATTTCATGTTTAACTATTATTTTGTAATCATCTGAAGAGTTAATATATAGTACTAGAATGATGATTATATAAGGGACGATATATAGAGTATACTGCTAATATTCCTCATTTGATAAAGAATATAATCTCTCCATCCAAAGGTAGTTTTGTCGTATTTCCTTTTTGCTATTCTAAGGTAGTTGACTCATTTTTTTATTTGGCAAAACCTTTACTCTCTTTCTTTTCGTCTCATACTTTATTCTCTCTATATTTTATTCTCCCTATTTTAACAGTTAACACATCAAGTTCTTAAATTACGTGCCTAAAATAAATGTCTCTACTAACTCGGGACAGAGAGATTATTATATAGTTCCATACTTAATTATGAGATGCCAATTTGATTTGATGTGATTCGGTTAGTATTACTATTTGGTACTCACAAGAGTCACACTGATATAATAGCTATATGAATTTTGAATTTTGAATTTTGATTCTGATTCTGATTCTAACAGTTAAATGGTTTATTCAAATAATTCCTTCTTATTAATTTTTTATTTTGCTTTTGAGTAATTATATAAGAAAATATTCACTAGTCTTTCCATACCAAATGACATTATAAGTTGGTGTGTCCAACTAATAACTCTTTGACAAATGAATTTCCATACCAAATGACATTATAAGTTGGTGTGTCCAACTAATAACTCTTTGACAAATGAAATTACCATATATTTCTCACCTCCCATATACTATATACACATAATATAACAATAATATTTTTATGTGTACTCTTCATCTCGTGGCGTAAATAAAAATATTAGTTATACAATAACACTTGGTTATAACTATTTGAAATTTATCAGGTATAATTTTTTTTTCTTATTTATTTATGTATACAAAGAGTTGTGTTAAGATGACAACACTTATTATAATGACACCATACCACCATTCTAGTCCCTTGGATCTGGAAATCCTAGGCTTATTAAGCTGCCACGTGGCAGCTTATTTTAAATATGTTGAACCCATTAAAAACTCTGAAGGGTAAAATAGGAATTCTCTATTCCTTAACAATTTCACGGCTGAATTAGAATCAATTCTCAATTGATCGCGACGATCAATTCTCAATTCATTGCTGGAAATTTTCAATTTCACGCTGAATTGATCGATGAATTCTCCATCCAGATTCTCAATTTCACTCAATATTCAATCCAGATTCTGTAAATCGAAATCATTTTTCAATCCTAAATCCAATTTGATTCTGATCCATATTCAGCAATTCAATTTCTCCACAATTCGTTTTCTGCAATTGGATTCCGAATCTTCAATTTCAGTCCTAATTTGAGAACCGAGAAATCTCCAAATCGTTGTCTCTCTTCATAGATTTCTGAAATTCATGAGAATATGGGCGACTCGATCATCAAGTTTGATTTGGATGTTTTTCCTGAAGGTGAGTATCGACATGTTTAGCTAGAAAATAATTGTCAATTATTAGACGATTGTGATGGCGAATTTGTTTACTGTTTTGACGATTATTGATCTTTTGTTTGAAGAATTATGCTTCTATTTATGTTGAATACTGGTTGAAGAGTAGTTTTCGATGAATACTTGTTTAGTAGAGTATGTTTCTACTTCTGTTCAATATTGGTAGAGGAGTAATGTTCGATTTCATAAAGCGTAATGCAGAGTATTAACCTATGATTTCATGGCAATACTCTGTTTCTGCTGATTCTGATTCTGTTTAGTATAGTTTGTAGTAGTTGCTGGTTTATGTGTATCACATTGCTCTTCACCTAATTGTTTATTGCAGTCAATTGTATCTTAACTAATTTGCCTCATGTTTTATCTTTTTATCCAGTTGCATGTGTGCCAGCATGCCCCGACGAACTCCGTCCTTATGTTGGTAAGAAATTCCATTCATTAGATGAGGGTATTGCCTTTTATGAAGGTTATGGGCGTGAAACTGGTTTCGATGTGCGTAAATGTGGAATCAAATCTACTAGAGATGTTGTTAAATGGCAATATCTTGTTTGTAACATAGAGGGATTGAAGGTGAGGATTGAAATGGATGAGATGCATGCACAAGAGGGTTTTATAACCAAACGTAGACGCACATCCAAAAGGTGTGAATGTAGGGCGCGAATATCACTCAAGTATGTATCTGAGGTTGGATTTGTGGGTTATGTTGTTCAAGAATTTGTGGAAGTTCATACTCATAGTATGATTGAACTTCCGTTTAGACGTTACATGCATATTAATCGTAGGTTGGGTGAAGTACACATGCGATTCATATGTGACTGCACGAAAGCCAATATTGGACCCACCATGACATTCAAATTCTTGAATGAGTTCTTGGGCGGCTATGACACTGTGGGAATCACCGTGGCAGAACTTAGGAATTATGTCCAAGGTCTGAAAACTTATGTCGAAGGTTCTGATGCACAAATGTTGTTAGATGAAATGGCGAGGAAAAAGAAGGCATGTCCTGATTTCACATATCACTATCAGCTTGGGAGTTCAAAAGAGTTAAAAGCGCTTTTCTGGTGCGATGCAATATCTAAGCGGAATTATCAACTGTATGGTGATGTTGTCTCCTTCGACTCCACATACAATACCAATAGGTAATGCCTTGTTCGTTTATATATAAATTATGCATTCCATGTGTTAGGTTTCTGTTTGGATAACATTGTAGATTAGGACTCTAATATTTGCAGTCTATTGTGTATTATATTGCAGTTTTTGGACTCTAATATTGCAGTCTACCGTTTATATGTATGAAACAGGTATTGCATGATATTTTCACCCTTCATGGGCAAGGATAACCATGGAAAGCCAGTCACATTTGGAGCTGCACTCTTATCCAATGAGACCACATAATCTTATTCATGGCTCTTCAAGCATTTTTTGGAATCCATGGGTCAAGCTCCTAAGATGATTGTTACTGACCAAGATAGAGGTATGAGAGCTGCTATTCGTGATGTTTTGGTGGATACAAAGCATAGATGGTGCATGTGGCACATTATGCTTAAACTTACCGACAAAATTCCAAGGAGATCTCTAGAAAATGAAGAGTTGAAAAAAGAGATCAGTGCTTGTGTGTGGTCTGAGGTTCTAGAGCCGGAAGAGTTTGAAGATTCATGGATGAGGATAATGGAGCGTTATGAGCTTCTTCATGTCGAGTGGTTTGTAACAATGTTTGACGATAGAGAAATGTGGGTCCATGCCTATTTTAGAGACTTTCTCATGGGGTCTCTTATTAGGACGACATCTGTTTCCGAGTCTGAGAATAACTTCTATAAAACATTCACAAGACCTCGCTCCAATCTATTTGAGTTCATCATTAATTTTGATCATGCATTGGCTGCACAGATAAATTCTAGCTCGAAGTTAGATTATATGGATTCAACTATTATACCACCGTTCTCCAGTCAGTTGGTATTAGAAAAACATGTTGCAACAAAGTACACTGATCACATGTTCAAGAGAGTGCAACGTGAGATAGTGGATGCATTGCACCATTGTTGTAACAGCCCGACATTTTAGGGTATAATAAATACGGCGACTGCTACTAAGGCAGACTTACAAGCAATAAAGACATAGGCTAGGATTTTATTTAATAAGATTTGACCAAGGTATTTAACTAACTATCAAAACAATAAGTCAACGATTTAATCAAGAAAAATCAAAAGATGAATAGATATCATAACTATGCTCAAAGGTCAAGGGTTTAATGTAAATCCAACAAAACGCATTGTGTCTCGATATTCTAAGCAATAATGAAATAGTTCAAAAACAATGATACTAAGTTTCATGTTTAGCGGAAGCAACCAAGAGAAAAGTGAAGAACATGTATGAAGACACGACTTCACTTGATGTTTCAAACGATCATATCATTATTCAATTTATTAGCTCAACACCGCCACCCGCTCGTCACTGCTCAACCTGCACATAGGGAAAATACATGCAGGGCTGAGTATTTTAAACATACTCAGTGGACTCATGCCAAAACGTTTTAATAGTTATGCCACCCTTACCATAGTGAACTCGAGGTTTAGCATTTATTTAAAGAATAGCATCGAGTATCACAATTATATTTCATGGACTGGCCAGTCAAACAATACCTCACATTTTCTCATCAATCAACAATATCATGGTGCGACGAAGTGTGGCCACACTTTCGCCCACGAGACCGGCCGACTAGCAAGGACGGCTCCCGATCTCCCGTGTACACTAGCCTGATAGGGTTTGCGGCCCTACTCAGACCCGAATTCGTTTATATAGCCCTATAGCCTAATGGAGCGCACTCGCAAACTAGGCATCAGGCACACACAATATCCAAAATAATCATAGGCATGGCATAACAATATAATCCACCCTTATCACTCCACTTTCATAAATTTGCAACACAAGCGAGAGTTTAAGAATAAAGCCCACCTCGATTCCTAGATCACAAGTATGTTCTTCTTCATGCTATCACTCCGTGAACGCGAGGTGTCACCTTTAATTTATGTATTACAAGTAAGTCTCAATCATTGATCAAAATCATGCATGTTCCCACGTTTTCCCTTTTTCCCATCGATTAGTTTTAATATCACCATTCAAAATCAAAGTACGATTATCATATCGCTTTCATTCGCACAACAACCCCAGATTTATCATCAAATCGTGTCACGCATGAGTGTTTTCAAAACACACCCACACACACACCAACACACACACCAACACACACACACGGTTTCACACACACACACGGTTTCACACCCACACCCGCACACATGTGCATCTCATTCATCAATTAATTTCCCCTTCACTCAATCTAAATGCATGTGGACTCAAGAACACCGATTAATCGGTAGATGAAGAAAAGATCAAAATAAAAATACCTTTTTCGATAGAATGAACGGTAGAAACAAAGTAGGATCTTGATTCTTCAACAAATTCTTGAATTTCAGCTTCAATTCTTCTCCAAAAGATGAAGAAATAATGGAGAAAGTAGAAGAAAGTTTTGAGAGAGTGGGGAGAAGGAGAGATCGAGATTTTTTGGGGGAGTGGGGCGTTTTTTGTGATGCTAGGGTTTAGGATTTCTCATGTATTTATAGAGTGCAAGATATAATCCTATAATTAAATAAATAAAAGATTTGAGGAGATATGGTGGTTATAGTTGGCGTGATTTGCTAGGAGAAATAAGGGGATTTCGAAATCTTAGGCTATTTAATTAGCCTATGATTTAATTTGATATTTTACGGAGTAGAATAAAATATCACGGAGCAGAATAATAATATTTCTCCCAAAAAAATTAGTAGAAAGTGGCGCAAATTTCAATTCCCTCCACAAGGAATTAATTAAAACAAGGGAAGATATGACAAGATATGCTAGGATATTTGAATTTATTTATGGAAGAGAATAAACAAGGGATCAAATAATAAAATAAAATAATCCTTTCTCCCATAATATAGGAGATTTCGAAAATCTCCACGAAATAACCATAAGGGCCGAAAATTTCATGAAATAAATAGGAATAATCGGACCTTGGATTTAATTTGGATAATCATCCCAAGCAATAATTTAATCCAAGAAAAATAGGATTTCTTTCCAATAAATAGGAGGGTCGAAAATTCCATGTGAATAATTAATGCTCCTATTTAATTCTCACTCATCCCTTAGGAAAATAATTCACCACTATATTATTTCACCCCGCATCAAAATATTCACATATTCGCATCACAAAATCCACCATTCAAATTTCGCCTCCACTTCACATTTCTCCAACGACTTTGACCATTCCACGGCCACGTCATATTTCCCACAATATTGACTATTCAATAGCCACGTCATATATTCAACAAGTTTGACTATTCAACTCCAATTCGCAATTAGGTCACAAGAGTCATGCAATAATCACTCATAATTTAATCCACATATGTCATAGCATTAAAAACATTTAATGCAAAAATTTTCACGTCTCAAAAATTAGGGTTCGAAAAAAGTGGGATGTTAAAGATTTCTATTTTGCCAGTTAAAGATTTCTATTTTGCTAGTAAGCCAATTGTGGTTAGAGTACAGCCACCATCAGTTGTGTCCACCAAAGGTTCGAAAAGTGATTCTAAAAGCCGTTTGGTGTCCGCGAAGGAAAAGACTATAAAGTTGAACAGCAAACCATTGCGTCAGTGTAAAAAATGTGGCGAATTTGGTCACCATGACTCTAGGAACTGTGGTCGACAAAAGGGAAAATAAAATTGTTAGTTCATTTTTGCATTATCAGGTTGCAGTCTTATACAGAAGATATTGCAGTATTAGGGTAGATATATTGCAGTCTAATGAAACGAGTGCAGACACACTATTTTCTTCTTTCTATTCCTTCATTACTATTAATTTTATACTATTGTTTCCAAGTTGCCTTTTATTTCAGTAAATAGTCTAACTTCAATCTTTTTTAATTACAAATTTTTACAGTACTATATTGCAGTCTTATTCAATGAATGGTGCGGTGTTACCACATCAATGTTGCAGTTTACATATTATTGTTACAATTTTTCTTTCTGATGTAGTTTAATAGAACGAAACTATAGCTAGGTGGTACACAACCCTAAAAGTCTGTATTCTCTACAACCAAAGCATAATTAGCTTTCAAGTGCTAGGAAGATATGATGTTCTGGTAATCATCACTTGACTTTAAAGAAATGTTCACTCAAATTCCATTAATTTCATTAACCAGGAGATGCTTTTAAGTTTCTTTTGTGCAAAGTCATGACATTTACACTGCAATAATTTCCCAATAGAACTCCATGATCTAACTGAATCTCAGAGTTCGAATCAAAATAGGTCCTAAAAACTCTGTTACACCCACAAACTAATAAATATAAAAAATCCAATATTTTTTCATAAAATGCCCTAAATTTGGGGGAAAACTGAACAGAGATATGACCTGTAATTAATCTCAAGCATGTCTATACGCAATTTATAAAATAAGAATTGTGGTTTTAGTTTGCATATTTATAAATGTATATTGCATAAAAACATATATAGTCTTCCCTTTTTAAAACCCTTTTATAGACTTGGCCCCAATACCCCATCTGACATGGGAACCGATCTAACATTATCTACCCAAGATTTTTTTTAAAAATCAAAACAAACCACATAGTAGTGGTCGTTTGTATATATAGGGAAAAAAAAACCTGTTGCATAACAATGAACATATTTAATTGCATTCCACTAAGAAACATATTGTAGTTCAATGTATTGATAGTTTATTACCATACTGTAATTTTCCCATTTGAAGTTTTGGATATACTTGAGCTTATCAATGATTCTTTCATGAAAGACCTCCTTTGTCTGATCAGTCTTTGGGTCCACAACTGTACCACTCTGCAGCCAAAGAAAATAAGAATTAGGACAACCATATGAGAAGTCTAATATGCATTAAGTGTTTGAGACATACGGAGGGGAAAGTAGACAGAAACAATCTGTTGGGTGATGTACGGGACTTGAAATTCTCATTCAAATTTAAGTAACAACTCCACCCATCTATGACTGCAACATGGATCCTTCATATGGCAGCATTGACATTAGTTGAGCATGAGTAATTTTGAAGTTGTTGATGTTGAATACAATCAGCTCCCTGTTACAAAATTTAGGATGTTATCATTCTGCACAATTATTGAATAAACACTTGGTATTAAAAATAATTTCATACGAAACATACGTGGCATTGATTTCAGTACTCATCATCCAAAAATACAGTTCCCTCTCATCCCCCGTCAGTTTGTTTGACATCGTAACTGCACGCACAACATAAGGAGATTTGATTGCATCACTTACTTTATTTTTTGACTTGTCACGGGTGGAGATTTTTTTTGTCCCTGTTGGAAATTACAACAAACAATATTACAGTTATTAAACTTAAGAATGTATAGTATAATTTGGCAAGATGCATTATTTTCTTGTTCCTCCTTTTCCTTGGAAGGATCATTCATATTCGATGCAACACTAGCCTTTTGCGTGTCCTTTGAAGCTGCAGGTTCCACTCCTTGTGTAGGCTTCGAAGGTTCTTCACAGACATTCTACAATAGCCACAAACACAAACGCATTATAATGTGAAATATATAATATAGTAATCTGCAAAAATTCAAACTGTGTTATGCAATGTATATCATACCTCTGCAGGAGCTGATGTACTATCATTTTTATTCTTTGAAGGCTCATTTATTCCAGTAGCTGCAGCTGGGCTCGATGAGCACGTAGCCTGTGAAGGCTCCTTTCTTGCTTCAGTTGCATCACCCATCTTCTCCTTTCCACGACTTTGATCTGCAGCAGGTGATTTCTCACCTCTCGACTGGTCACCTTGTGCTTGCACATTCTGCATATCCATAAAACCATCATTACGAATAATCTCCAATTGCAAAAGTGTAGTGAAATTTCAAATACAATATAAATAAACCACATATTGTTATCAATAAGAAAAACTTACTTGACTGTCATCATCATCAAACAGATTCCAATTAGGCATATAATTTTCCAATTCAATTTTTTTATCTAGAGCACTCATCATTTTTTCGATTGCTACCATCCAGTCAGGATTCTGCAGATCCTCGTCATCCAAATTTTGAGCAAGTGTTTCAACTTGATCTTTTGTTTTCATCCATCTCTTCTCTCTCTTTCCATTAGTCAGCATTATCAACCCCGCTGCAGATGCTACCTTAAAACTATTCATTTCACGTATGTGCTCTGGTGGTGCATGTAACGTAGCAGCAAAATTGAATATTCCATCAGCCAAAAGATTTCCAGCACGATAGACATCAGCAGTAAATTTCCTTGCTTCTCTTTCCTCGTTGTGTTGCTGCTTTGTTTCTGCTGAAGTTGAAAGACCAGCCATATCATTCAACTCATCCAAGCTTTGTTGCTCTTGCGCTCGGATTAATGCTTTGTCATCATCAACAAGTTGTTGTGGCATTCGGTCATCATAGTAACCCAGCCCAAATCCACCAGCATTGATCTCTAGGGCTTCTCTTGCTTTTAACGCCTCCAACTCCCACATGTTAATTGATGGGAAACGTCGTTCAACTGTTCTTCTTCCTACTATCATCCTGTCCACATAACATCCCTGACATACAGAAGCATAAAAAACTTTAGTATATTATTTTTTTAAAAAAATTGTAAGAAAGTTACACTTACCATAAGGAAAACTATTGGACCAGTGTAGTATCTGCTAGAGGAGTTCAGCCATCTGTTATGCACATCTAACAGAACATTGATGACGTATTCACACCAATTGTATTCATGGATGATTGACAAATCATCCAAGATATGTAGGATCTTTGGGATAACAGGTCCATCTGCTGGGGTCTCTATAAAACAGTATTCCATGAGTACCAAGAACAGTCTCTTGAATTGGTCACCACCATCTACCTCATTCAACATCAGGATGGCAATGTCATCAACATATATATTTTTCCTTGGTTTTTTAAGAGACTTTGCAACGGCTTCCATCCACGACAAATCATGCTTCCGGAGTTTCCGTTCAATACGATTTCTTCCTTTAGGAAGGCCAAGCGTCAGATGCACATCAACTTCGTCGATGTGCCTGCATTCTGTCCCTGACCCTCCTATAGGTAACCCACAAGCAATGGGATTGAAGTATGATGCAACCCAGAATCCCAGTTTTGGAGGTATGAAATTTAACTTGAAATTCAGAAGTGCCCCAAACCCCAAGTCAATTATATCCCTTTTTTGCTTTCCATTTAGATACTTAATCACAATAGACAATACTTAATCCAATAGACAAAAAATCACAATAGTCCGTCACAACGTGTCAAAAAACCCTCATACATGGAGCAAATAGCTATAATATTTCAAAAATCACCAAAAACAGACTAAAACCTCAGATCGAAACATTAAACAAGGCATCAATTGAATGAATAATACACATACATAAATCTGCATTCACAACAAAGTAACATTCTGGAAACCTATTTCGTTCAACCCTAAACGGAATCCAATTAACATACCTTGTGAACTGTTTTCACCGTTTACTTGTTGTAGGCGTTCGGAATTCCAGAAATTAGCCCTAAATCATGCGATTCACCGTGTAGTCGTGGCTGGAAATTGAAGTTACACGGTGTAGAGGCAGAGGCGGAGGCGGCGGGATTTATAGGCGGAGGCGATGGGATTTAGAGTTGGAGGCGGCGGGATGATATTTTGATCAGAGATTTTGGATAGTCGGGGAGAGAGAGAGAAGAGTCGGGGAGAGAGAGAGAGGCGAATTTGGAGAATGAAGGTATTTTTGGGGGTAACCCTAATTTGAATCTGATTGAAATGACTAAAATGACCCCGACAACAATTCGGTATACACTAGACAGCAATCTCAATTCTGTTCACGAAATTAAATCTTGAGCGTTGGATTTCCGGATCTAAGGGTGGATATTGGTGGTATGTGTTGGGGTTTGTATACTAAAAGATGCTTCGAGCGTACATGCCTTTGTACAGTCAGCTTGTGCATGTATACGAGAAACGCCACATCCACTTGTTTACCTATTTATGAGAATAAATAATATAATATAAATGGTTTATTATTGAAATATGATAAACAAGTCTAAGGCTTTTTACTAAGAAGGTCAAGTAGGGAAATTCGATGAATCTCCTCATGAGTTTTCCAGTAGGGGACTTGGCCAGATCTAGTAAGAAGAAAAACGTATTCACAACCTAGATAGGCTTTGGCTACCTATTGGTACGGTTGCGGTGTTTGTGATAATTCTCTCTTACCTAAGATGAGATTAGTAACACCGGTGTGGTAAAGCACTGAAAGGATCTAATCCGAAATGTATTCTTTATTGCTATCTACTGAAAGAATATATTTCAGAAAGTTTAGTATTTTCTAGTCTATGATATTAATATCAATATTGTTTATTCAATCAAACGCCACTTTGACTTATCAATATGTGAGAGTTTGTACGTAACTCAAGTTCATGATATCTTGGGTGGTAGTAATTGAATAACATGAAGGTATTGGAATATTATTTCATAGAATTCGCGTGCCCAGTGTGGTATGATTAAATCCCTAAAAGGGTGATCCCCAATGAGGTGTTTGAAAGAGGAATTTATTATTCAGAAATCTGCGCAGTTGGAATTTATTCCACGAATAATAAATAAAGTTTCAAACTAGAAAAACTCTTTGGAGAATTAATTTAATTCTAGTCACATAGCAGACAAAAGAATTAAATTGATGGATCAAGATAATCTTAAACGCGGGAAATATTATAAAATAAAATGGACCCAAGTTATTTGTAATTTGGTGATTTAAGTGGGAGTGCAATATTATTCTTTAGTGGAATAAAATAATATTCCATTGATAATATATTAAATCATGGGTCATTTGATTTAATTAGTAATTTATCTAATGGGTGAGCCCAACACTTAAGTCATTCCATGGATCCCCAACCTAGCCCAACAAGTCCATTATAAATAGTGATGAGATGTGGAAACCCTAGCACACCACAAGTCACCTCTCTAAACCCTAACCCTAGCCGCCGATCACTCGGCCTCTCTCTCTCCTTCTTGCCTCGATTTTCGAGCCATAGAACAAGGAGATCTAGGGTTTTGGTTTGATCTTGTCTTGTTCATTCTAATCCATAGAATTGAATCGAGATAGATAGTTTGGTGTAGTGTTCCTCCTAGATCTCATCAAGACTATTTTGATTATCTAAGATCCGCCCACACGGATGGAGAATCAAGGACTAGGGAATAGGTTGGAAGATTCACGGTCGATAAACCAAGGATCTCCGGGTGGTGCAGCTAGCAACTTCGATCCTATGATGGATCAAGAAGAGGTAACAATCGAATCTACATCAAATTGCATGATTATGTGTTTATTTGATGTTATATCTATAGATCTATGTTTATTGCATGAAATTGGAGTCGAATGCATAATCACCTAAATAGATCCGTTCTAGGACCTGTTTGGTTTCCGTGTCTTCCGCTGCGGTAGTCCCAACAGTATGATGTTATTTTAACTATAGTGGCACCCTAGTGCACCCCTGTATACAAATACTACATATATTTAAGTAAAAATTATCTACAAACAAAATGCATGATCATAATTTAATTTTTATTAGCATATTAATTAATTTATCTTTCGTGGTAGCATGTCAAAAATCGAAAAATTTTAAAATAAGAAAATTATTATCAAAGGCAATTCATTTATATTCTTTTAAACAGAATAGTTAGATTATTAGTTGATTTTAAAGTTAAAAGAAGTATATCAACTTTAATCAATACATTTAAATTGACATTTGAATATTATTTATTCAGTTATATAATAATTAACATTTACATACAATAATATTAATATATGCAGTTTTTTAAGTGACCTTATAAACTACACACGCTTTTAATAGTCTAATTTTATTATTGCACTAAATAAGTATACATATTAAATATATCAGTCCAAATATAATTAGGTAATTTCCATATATAAATACCTATGAAGCAATTTACTATATATAGTGATGGTCTAATTTGGATGTGGATTTTTCCATTTAATTTGTCAAGATAGTGCCACTTTGTCAAAAAGTTTTTCCATAGGTCGAGTGGTTCATTTAAGGCTTAAGCAATTCCTCCAAATTTAAACTATAGTCAATCTTTAATTTGACATTCATATTATATGTTTTGTTATTAGTCAATTTGTATAATTTCTTAAAACAAATGAATCAAAAATAGCAAGAATTAATATAAGAAAATATCTCAATGTCACAACGACTTCATAAATATCCTTTTTCAAAGTCAATTAATTATCTTTATTTTCTCATTTAACTCGATTAGTAATTAGTAAATGGACTCTTCTAAAATGTAGATAAATATGAAAACAATTATTGAAATATCCGATAGTCCATTTTTAATAATTCATCACGAAAATAATAGCTTAGCCAAACATCCACTTGTACATTATTAGTTATTGAGAATATGTATGCTAAACATTAGTACATTACTTCTATGGCAGTGAATGAGCAACGTCTAACTCACTGGCGGCGGCGGAGGACGACGACGGCTGAGACTTGGCAACGGCGGCGGCGGGTTTGTGGTCACAATCATCTTTAATTACACAAATTTTGATGCAATCGACTCCTTCAATTCCATATTCATCCATGCAACGTTTATAGCATTCCTCTTTAGTTTCATTTGTTACGACCATACCATGAATTGAAACAATCATCATGGCCATCATAAAAACAACAAAAACAGATTTCATTTTCTATTTTCTTCTTTTGGAAAAAACTGAATTTATAAATAAAAATGTTTAGGTGTTTATGTGTTGATCACATTAGGTTGTGTGAGGCTAGATATATATAGTTGAAAATATACTGACTTTAGATTTCTTTGAGATGACATACATAAAGCTGCCATTTTAGGAATCGGCAAATAGCAATTATTCTGAAATATTCAATTTGTCATTAATGCAAAAAAAGAAAAGAAAAAGAAATATGTCAATAATTTTCTTATTTAACGAATAATGAAATTTTTATATATTTTGTAAAGTGATCCTATACATTGTCGATCGAGGTTTCTTATATAGTTGATTTTATGATTTTATAGATTCGATTATAAATTTTTACTAATTTCCCATCAACCCACGTTCTATGTTTAAAGATTACTAATATTATTAATACATTATCATTGCCGTTAAAAGTACTTTGACCAAATTCAGCCATTTGTTATGTAAATTAAAATAACATACTTATAAACATTTATCTGAAAAAAAGGAAAATTATTGCAGATAAATAATCTCAAATTAAAAATACTTTTGTAGTTTCTTTCTTAGGCATTAAATATAATTTTCCTTACTCTCTTGCTTATGAGTAGACAAATTAAAAAGGAATGTTGCAGATGGGATCACATTGAAATAGGAGATAAAAAAGATTATTATTGCAGATGGGATCACAACCGAAAATTTGTAGGATTGGAATGCCATATCTACCTTTTTCTAGTACTTTTGGTTGAATGTTGAATAGATTTTAAATTATCGACATAAACTTTACTTCGTCACATTATTTATTTAAACTTAGGATAATCGTCATTTACATTACGAAATTTAGTCAAGTTCTGGTCAACACATAAGTTTAAGTTTGCTGTCACAATCATCTTTGACTACACAATTTTTGACGTCGCGTCACTCGTGCAATTCCACAATCATTAATACAACGTCTATAACATTGCTCTCTAGTTTCGATTGCTACGATGATACCCTGAACTGAAATAATCATCATCGTCATCAATACAACAAAAATAGTTTTCATTTTTCATTTTTCATTTTCTTCTTCCAAAAAAACTGAATACAAATAAAAATGTGTGGTTTATGTAGGGGTGGGTAGGTACGGTATACCTTACTGAAACCACCATACCGTATACCTTATCGTAAATTCGATATGCAAACCATACCTTTACCTTACCAAAATTTTCGGTGTATCGAACTTCGGTATAACTTATTTTCGGTATGGTGAATTTTTATACCGATATCGTACCTCATTTTCGGTATACCGAAATCGAAGTTCGGTATACCATACTTTTGTTGTATACCTTACTATAATTTAAAAAATACACTGTATTAAATATATTTTGTTCATATAATTTACAAATATATAAAATATATTTTATATATAATTATATATATATTTTACGGTATATAATTTCATTATTCAACGGTATACAGCGGTATATGAAAATTCATACTATTACCTTACAAAAGATCATACCGTACCGAAAATCACGGTATACCAAAAATTTGGTATTTTTGGTATTTTTTCCTTGGCCCTATATGTGGAAACCTACTAACTTTAGTAAGTAGAGTATATACTGTATATTGGTATGATTAATTTCTTTGAGATAAATTGCATAATCTTTCCCGTAATTAATACTTATACCTTATTTTAAGCCGCATACTTAATCACAGCTAAAAAGGAAATCAAGATTATTCAATCAGCCATTTAGGCTTTAGCAATCTAGTCCAATTTTATACCTCAAATTATGCCATAAATCACATTTTTAATTGTCAGATTAGCATTTCATTCAAACCTAATTCCCTATTCCAAATCTAGTAGGAGTATCAATTTAATTAATTTATTTTTTCATTATATTTTTAACGATTACTGAAATTTGTACTTATTTTGTAAAGCGATATCCTAAATAGTGGAGCAGTTGATTTTATGATTTTATAGCTTCGATTTTTAATATTTATGTTCAACTTCCCATCAACCCCTAAGGAAACTTGTGCACTATACACTAGAGGTAGGTGGTGATTTTAGAACTCAACAAATTAAATGCTTTTAAATAGGGATGAAGCTGCTAATTTAGGGGCATTTCTTTTGGCATATGTGATGAATAAGATTAAGGGGTGTTTAGTTTACAAGATTGTATTTTAAATTAAACATGTGGTGCGTTTGGTTCATGAGATTCAATCCCACAATTTAATCATTAATGGATAATTAGTCATAGTTAACCCATATGACTAAAATAATCTCACAACTCAATCCTAAATTGTATTTTGGTATTATTTTATCTAGGAACCGAACACCACCTAAAAGTATAGTAATATATAGTAGCTATTTATTGGGTTGATTGAGTCTTGCGTTGCTAATTTAGGCCAATTCAGTTGTGCGGGGTCTGCAACACCGCTGCTGGGTTCCACCGGACCATGCCTGGCGCCCGGTTTGGTTCCCATTCAAGGTGTGATTGCGGCTGCACACCTTTGGCAACGCCACTCTACGTTGTCTGACTCCAAATCACTCTCCGCCTCTCTGTTAACGATGCTCTTATGGGTGGCACATGATCTTATTTTAATAAAATTAATATTCATATATATTAAATTGTTCTACTTCGATTCTTTGGGATCGAAGAAAAAATTTGGGATTCTTTATAAATAGTACTCCCTCCGTCCCAGAGAAGTTGGCATGCTTTGAAAATAGCACGGGATTTTAGGAGGTTTTGTTTTGTGTGTTAAATGGAGAGAGAAAATATAATTTTTATATTCATGTGAGAGAGAACTTTTTCCAAAAAGGGAAATGTGACATCTTTTGTGGGACAAACTAAAAAGGAAAGTATGTCATCTTTTATGGGACGGAGGGAGTAGTAAATTTTATTTTAAAGAATAGCATGGGTGGTAATGTGGCTGTTTAACAATAGACCTGCAAGCCAATTTCTAACAAGACCACTCACAATCACAAGACAGAAGATTGGGGAAAATATGAGTTTTTTTAAAACAAAATAATTATGTCTATATTAATTGAAATTTCAAAATTCACTCAATTCTATTGATTAAAAATCCACATGCTATGATATTCGAAAAATTGAATTTCTGGTATGAAGAAACATGAACGTGACAGGATTTATGAATACAATATTATAGTCAGGATAGTGTGACAAAATTCTGCCTACATTAGATGATGAGTACACTCTGTAGAACACTACTATGTATCTACAATTCACAACGCCGCATGACAAGAGGTAAAATTACCATACAAAGACAGGGAGAGGGAGAGTGTGATTAAAAAAATAGGAACTCCAATAAGTCTAAAGCAGTGTAATATGTAGCAAAAATAATTGTGCTTATCTCACCACTTGTAGAAAGACACTCGGCCACCTGATCGCCTCTTCCGGGCTGCTGGGCATATGAGAATCGAATTTAGAGTCGAGCAAACAAAATTTTTACCAACAGAGATCCAGACAGAACCATGCAGATCTTCAGCACGTTTAAAAATAACTCAATGTTAAAAGAAGTTAAAAGAGTCTTACCACGAGAGAAACTGTATAACGCTGGAACCGTCTGTCTTCTCTGGCCTTAGTGACGAGGCGTAAGCACTGGATATAAGCAGAAGGGAGAAGAAATTAAGGACCAGCCATTGAAAGAACTGCTTCGTAAGATGGTAGCATGACTAGTCGAGCCACTAGAAACAAGACTTCATACAAGTTTTGACAAGGCTAAGGCATCATGTACAAATTGAAGCAGCATTTAAAGATGCTTTGAAGTCAAACTATGCGAATTGATTTGAAATTTCATATTTTTTCTAAAAAAATGGGGCAAAGGTCTAATCCAAGCAAACTTAGGAGAAAACTTGGATAATAATAACTGCTTCAAAATGTGGATCAACATCTGCTGAATTATAGAAATCTATGCATAGAAAGAAAAGATGCACCAAAAGCACATAGTGAATTATGTAGAGCTAAATAGAGGGACTACAAAAACTGGGCAACACAGCAACTAGAAGAAATCAATTAATCACCAGCAACAAAATTAGGAATATCACACCGGCCCAACCAATTGCTTTTAGGCTGACAGTTTTCCTTCATTATTCGTACCCCACTCTTCCTCGGCCTCATCTCCGTTAACAAGTACAGCACCATCAGTTGAGTCAGCATCCACCACAACAGGCTCTTCCTGGCCATCGTCATGCCCTTCTACTTGTTCATCATGTTGTGGTTCTTGTGCTTCATGTCCATTCTGCTCAGCATACTTGATAAAGTTAATTAAAAATATGAAAGAGAAATGTACATAGCATGATAACACAGACATAAGTTCCAGAATAATAACACCATCAGATAGGCTTACTAGGACAATAATTCATCAATACCTCGTAATCCACATCTCCGTTTTCTGGTAATTCTTCTTCTTCTTCTTCCATTTGCATGCTTCTAAAAGTTTCTACAAGACTTGCGGTTGATCTATCAACATTCTGCACATATTCAGATGCTGGAGGATATTTGCCCCTACAAATAAAATGGAAACAGATATCTTAGTGCCATAGCTAACTAATTTGAACTGTATATTATATTTAATATGATTCTGCAATATTCAATGTGGAAAGCAGGCTGGACAAAAGACAAACCTACAAATGATGGGTAATTTACGTACATAAATATGCTTGATCAAATAATAATGGTGCAGAAATTATCTAAATAGAAGACCTTGTCTCTGCAGCTTTGGCTTCAACTGCAAAAGCAATTTGCCAATCATCAAACATGTTAGGATACTCTTCCGGATCAGCAAGAGACTCGGCAGCTTTCTGATTAATCTGCCAATAGCAATGGAACTAAAATTTAATAACAAAAAGAATACCGTAAAAGGCATTCAGCCTTAGTTTTCTTTTGTTTCAATAGAATACATCTGTAGAGTATCCTAAAGCATGACTCCTACAATTAAAAAGTAGACATGAATAGTAGCAAGATGAGGACCTTGCTGAGGTCCTTTCTCCAAAGAGAAACAATCTCTGACACTTTACTTGGGAGGTATGACCGTGCCATCAATGCAGCCTCAGGTATCCGATTGCTGCAAAGGACTCACAAGTTATAACTTATAAGAGTTATTATAACTATACAGCAGACCAGCTAGATGAAAGTAACGAGAATACCTATCAATCAACAGCTGAAGGCAGTCCTCCAATTTTCCCAACATAAATAAACAAAGGAATGAAACATTATTTTTCCCATGTTCTTTGGCAAGAGAAGCAAGTGTAGAAATTCCCTCAGCATTGCCTAAGGAAGAGTAGAGTAGCAACAAACCACTCATGTCCTTTGCTTGCTTCAAGCACTCCTCTGCCATCTCCAACTGAACCACAATAAATAAGCATAAGCTATTAGAAAGGAAGAGACGTCTGGACCAATCTAGGTATCCATACAAATCAAGCATGGATGAGGATAAATGTGATCTTTAGCACCAAAATTAAAATAATCTAGAAGGAATTGGCTAAAGGATTTAGCAGTTAAACATTCAGGTCTTATAACAAAAGCCATCATTTTAGCTTATTGACTTATAGTCAGGAGGCTACCATCCCAGTAGACAAGGCTAATTCACCCAATTGCTTCCACTTAGACTCGCTCTGTGCTACTGTTGCAATTTCCTGCAGTGAAAACCATAAATGTAACACAATAAGAACTACATATTCAATCCAAAGACAAGAATTCAGAGTATAACACGAAAGATATTCTTCCAGAGTAAGCAGCCAGCCAGCCAGCCAGCCACAACAAATAAAAAGTGTTTGAGCAAAAATTTTGAATATATAGAGAGCTCCAAGAAAAAAGAAAAAGTTAACACCATTTACCTTAGCAATTTCTAGTTTGCCTAGCTGTATGGCCAACTCAAATCTATAATCAGGATCTGTAGCAACTTCAAGTGCGTCTTCTATCATACCTCGTGATTCCAAGAAACGAGCGACACTACATGGAGTATGATTTTTCATATTAATTAAATTAATAATGGATGCAGGAATTTATGTGTCAGAATCAGATTGAATGTGAATATGTAGAGATAGTGAGAGCGAGCAAGTGAGCCAACCAAAGAGAGAGAGAGAAGGGGGTTAGAACAGGGTATTAAGAAATTTTTCTCTTACATTCAGAATCTTCACTATTTAACTTTAGTAAGGAACTAAAATCAGTCATTCAGCAGTCAAGAAAAGCCAATCTAAGAATGTTAAATCTGACGTATATACGTTAAGAGCTAGACTTCATAGTTTAGAAAGATCAAGAAATCCAAGGTGTTCTTTTTATGTGTACAAATGAGTGATTGTATCATAAATTGGAGGACTTCAGAGCAAGCAAGAACAAAAGAAAACCAAATTGATGTATGCAATTAGTTTATTAAATACGTTGATATTTGACTCCTCAATTTTGAGATAAAGCAGGATTATTTTCATTGATGCTGCACATGAATATTAATTTCAATAGTTAGTTGACTTAGTTATCATGCATATTTATTTTGGAGAACTTTAAGTAACTAACTAAGATGTTCTGATATTAACAAACCTGTTGAGATGTTCCTTTGGAATTGATGGTAAGACCTCATTTGCCCTTTCCAAGTCACCACGCATTACAAGAGTCTTGTATTCAATCAAGCTGAGTAGCAATGTGTATCCAATAACACTGCAAGATACATATAAAGGTTATTTTTGGAGATAAACTAAAATTAAACAAGAAGAGCCCCTTCCCCTCACATCAAGAAGAAAGAAGTGACTAATAATTTCTTTACTGGGTAAAGATTGTACAAACTATTCAATTCTTGTAGTCAAAATAAAGTACACAGGCTATGTTTCCAAGAGAAATCATGAATAACTCACTTAAATTCTTTGTCAAGGAGATAAACACGACTTTGATTAGCAAGATACCCAAGCAGGTACATTGGTCGGTCTAAATGAAACATTGTTGTCACCTAAAACATCACATAACACAACGTTTCTATCATACATTCTGGAAATAACATTTTACAAAAAATAAGATTTATGATATAAGTAGGTATGGTAATGTAAGTCCTACCTCACCACCCACGCAGTAATTGAGTCTCCAGGAAGAGTTATTGTAAATAAAACAATCCCCAACCCAAAGTCCAGTTCGTAACCTTTCATTAATTTCGTAAAGAAGCTCAAAAGCATCTTCCACACCTTGTTCATCTACTGATCTTCCACTATCTAGATGAGCAGAAACAACATCACGCTGCAACATATAAAGGCCGATTCAATTACAAACACTTGCCCAAATTGAACCCTGGTGTACATTCGTGAGATATAATATGAATACACGCCTTACGTTGTATTTAAGTATATAGAATGATGTATCACTGGCAATGGTCACCAAATCACCGCTGTCAGCCCAGTAGAGATTCTGGAATATATCACCAAGAAACAGATTAAAAAACGTAACCTATATGGCTGAGACAGTAAGATTCAAACCAAATATCTTAATCTGCAATTTTCTTACTTTAACAGTGACATCAATTCTCCGTATCAACTTGCAATCAGCCCAATCATAGAAACAAATAAAATCATTTGAACACATTGCCAATAAATTGCCACCATATATATGCTCGGCAGAAAAAGTGGGCCGGATGCTTTTCTTCTCCTGAAACAAAGCCACTGAATCGTCATTCTAATAGAGTAATAGTCAAATGATGAACTAAAAACTCAATATAGATTGCTGACAAGGTTTATTTATGAACAATACACAAATGTTAATATGTTTCCTTATTAAGAAGAACCATACATAAGTAACTGTACAGCATATTTGTGTAAATGCAATGTAGCAATACTAGAACCAGAACTGGAATAAATTTAATGCAGAACTTAAGAAAGAGTATTGACAAAGCAAGATAGTAAGACTGTCATCTAGTTTTAAGTTTATATCCTACTAGGACAGAAATGTTAATACAAAAAGGATTTTTAAAAAGCAACCTGGAAATTTTTGGAGAAAATCTTAATCTTAGATGTGCTTTCTCTAACAGCATATTCTCCTTCAGTTGACCAAACAAATTCCAATGCCGAGCCAAATGATCTGTTTCTCCATGCCAAAGCTGTGTATATTATGTATTCACCATCTCCACATACAACAACAAACCTACCATTGGGATTGTGCTTTAAGCTCTGTCAGATAAGAAACGAGGAGAGAGGAAAAGTTAATAATATGACAACCTAGAAAGTAAACAAGTGAGCTCGCTTATTTCAGCTTAATGCAACAAGAATCTAATACTAAAGAATCAAAATATTCTCAGTTTTAATACGCTAAATGTCTTCTAAAAATACGCAATGAGATTTATATTCAGCATTTCAATTGTACATGAGGTGTTATTTTTTTTTAAATAAGGAAAAAAGAAGATGGAAAAAGTGGAGGCAGAAAAGATAACCATCCATATTCTTATACACAAGAAGACTTAAGATACTTAAAGCAACATGTTCAAATAAGTAGAAAAATACCTGTGGATAAAGATCACAATTTCCAAGTTCCTTAACTGCCAAGGGTAGTCTCTCTCCATCAGCAACCTGAGATGAGCTAATCACAGACCTGCATGTGGCTTTTAATTCTGGAGTTAATTTGAAGAAAACTACATACCTCATTATCTGCCCCAACAGCCTTGATGTTGACCGTCTGAATTTCATTATGCTTGGCCCAAATTATTTTCCCCCCATTGTCCATACTAGCAACAGGTACCTCACGACCAAGCTTTACCATGATCGTGCCTTCATCATAACCGATTACGACCCTGAGCATTGAGTGATTCAGATGGGCTATCCAAATAAAAGAGGCACACACATGCAAACAATTTAGTTCTTTGGAGAATTCTCTATAGTTCAAAACCAAGTAAGCTAACTTGGTCAGATTCCTCGGGTAAAACCAATGCACTTCATGTCATAAGTTTCTTCAGTAATAAGGTTAAAAAATATAAGTATACAGTTTCTCATATTACTTTTCCTAGAAACAACTTTTAAATTTAAAGTCAAGATAGTGACACAATATGAAAAGTTAGGACTTTAAGAAATAAAATAATCATAATGGAATGTACCTTCTCGAACCTTTAATGTAGCCAACTGCCCAAACTCTTTCAAGGTTATAATTCAATGTGTTTTCAAGTCTGCAAAATGATAAAAGGGTGAGACATCTCATCCACAGAATATGGAAAGAGAAAAATGGGATACGGCACCCACAATAGTTACTGAATATATACAACAAAGAGGGATGTGTAACATATTCTAAAGGAACAATTGAACAAATACGGCAAGTGTAAGTATATAACACTCTTTGGAAAACAGGTCACCTGTAAGTGGTTGCATGCCAAATGCGGACAGTACCATCCTCAGAACCAGTTATGATAATGGGAAGTTCAGGATGGAAGCAAACTGCAGACACATTGTGTGTGTGGCCTTCTAATGTCTGCACACAGCTCTTTGTCTGGTAATCCCACACCTATTTGCAAGTTTTACAGATATTTTAGATTATTGTATCTGAGCTTCACTCTCCATAAGGCTAAAGGCAGAACAAGAGACAAACCTTAGCAGTGTGATCATCAGAACCAGTAATGAGATATGGTTTATCACCACCCGTGAAATAATCAACACAATTGACTCCTTTCAGGTGAGCATCCAAGGTAAAGTTTGGATCAGGAGAGCCAAGATTCCAGATCTATGAAAGCAATTTTGCAAGCTTATGCAATGTCAAGTGAACAGGAAAAAAAAAGAGAAAAAAATTATCAGTGGGTGATTCCATCTATACCTTAATAGTGCGGTCAAGTGAAGCACTGGCAAAAGTATTTGTATCTTTCGGATTAAAAGTCACTTGCATAATATAGTGAGAATGACCCTCAAAAATTTGAGTGCACAACCATCCCTTCTCCCAGTCCCAAAGCTTTATTAGCATATCATCAGAGGATGACAGCACGTAGGGAAGAGTGGGATGAACAGCCACACACCTGATATAATCTGTATGTGCCTCAAACACTGTTACCTTATCCATTGTATTGTAATTGTACACGCGAATGAACATATCATCAGCACCAGCAACAACCCACTGCTTTCGTGCGATAAATTTAGCCGATCTAACTGCAAGATGATGTGGTAGGAACTAATATAAACATATTTCTCATCATGTTAAATATTCTAGTCTCCAAGGAATTCAAAATTTGATTTTAATCATGTACCTGGTAAATCTGTAGCCTCAAAAGATTTAACCATTATCTGTAGCAGCAGAATTAAGTTTCAGAATATTAGCTTATAGTGAATAAGAGATTATTTCAAAGCTAGTTACAGAAGTGCCAAGGAACTTAACGTCCCTTTTCAAATAATTCTCTGATAATGCACGTCTTTGTTATCATATTATAATGTAAGCAGGTTGATGTCGATTAGGTTCACTGTTCTTAGAGAAACTAACCCCTTAAAGTCAAAGTTTATATCTTTGGTAAGGAAAGTTGTGGACAAAATCTACCCCATATGCAAACACATACACCAGGAAAGCATAAGCCCAGGAGTTAGGTCTCATATGAACACAACAATAAGGAGCAGCTTTTTTTAACAATTTGAATATTTTAGACAACAGAAATAGAGTCACCCCATTATTAGCAGATGTCTATAAAACTAATTCTTCGAATGGGTTGGAGATGGCATGCAATCTGAGAAGTAGTTTAAACTCTACAGTCTTATATTATTCTGGAGTTGACAGAGAAGACCAATCATTGAATGGTATATCATTACATCATTCGTGCATTCCCATACCTGAGTCTGGTAATTCCAAATACAAACAGTCCCTGAATACAAACTTGTCAATATCCTGTAAAAACACAAGAAACATGAATACTTCCAATTTAAGGGTGACCAATGTGGAGAGCTGAAGAAATAGATCAGTATACTTCATCCCTTATACAAGCAAATCAATGTATACTCTATCTCAGAAACACTAACAGCACAAACATTGCTTGGATGCAGTAAACTGACAAGTATAACAATACCTCGAAGTTGATTAACAAAGAAACAGCAGGGAACGTGATTTTTACGTGTTGATATCTTAAATTTATTAGTACTAGAAAAAAGCTGTTGAAGTGTTTAACTGATTCAGTTGTTGTCTCAACCAAAAGTCCAAAACTAACAATTCCTCTTCCATAAAAAACTAACCTTTCATAAGGAATTATATCCATATTGCAAATTAAGATGCAAATGCAAGTACGCAACTACTATAACGCTTTAGTTGATTCCGCAGGAACATACCATGGCTCTGTTGGATGCAGATCCACTGATTTTACTCTTTGTGATCGTTGTGCGAGTTTCCTCTGATGAATTAATTAGAAGGAAATATGTAAAAAAAAAAAAAAGTCAGCCAAACACTCTTATCAGATGCAGAAAATTAAAATCAGTCGCACAATTATAATTGAACGGCATTGGTACCTTGATTTCCAATCTGAGCGGCTGCACCAAATTCCAGAGGAAGAGGAAGTAAACAGAAAAAAATGAGTCAGTAAACAATAACATTACCTCAGATCTTTATCAAACCGAAAATAAATCCCCTCATTCCCGGAATTACAAGCACGATCAATTGGAAAACAAGTTAAGTAGCATGAATTCGAAAAGGATGGCAGATCTGGCAGACAAGTGGCTAATGCGAATAACAATAGAATTCAGATAGTAGCAGAGAAAATCACCATTTTGACAGAATCTGTTGACAATTGGGAAAGTCTTGGGATCGGAGTGTAAGATCTGCGAGGAGTGAGTGAGTCCAGAAACAAGCAGTTGGATACTGAGATCAAGAGAGAGAAAATTACGACTAGTAGAGAGAGAGAGAGTTGAGGTCTTCGACTGTGAAAAAAAGTCAATAACAGAAGAAAGTTTTTTTTATGAAATTACTATTAAAGATTCTTATTTTATGAAATTCTTATTTCTCCTATATGAAAATGATTATTTCTTCCAATTTAATTCCATGGTACATATGTAAAATCTCTAGTTTTAACTCTTGATCTGGAGAAAAAATTCCCTAGTCAAGAATACCAAGGTGACATAGGTATGTCACACTCATAAAATTTTAACAAATGAAAATATATATTCCAACTAGATATATAAAATATGGAAACACTCTTTAATAAATGTACACCATTTTATTACTCCTATATGGAAAGTTTATGCATATTCAATATATAATAGGCACACTATATATAAACACTAAATAATGGAATATATATACCACATAATATAGTTATGGGAATGGCGATCATTTTTTCAATAGTAGTTCTAGTTTATAAAATTTTAATTTAATTGCTTTATCATGCAACAATCCTTTGTCTATTTTGTTTATGAAGTTTTTTCATGCTATATTAAAAATGATTAATGTAATAAAATTAGTTTTTTAATCTTATCATTATTATTATTATTTTTAAAATTAGTTTTTTAATTATTTTATTTTGTTAAATATTTTTATAAATTTAATAAAATATATAGTATCCATACAGTTAATATCAACTCTAAATAATTATCCATATATTTTATTTAATTAGACACTACATAATCATTTGTATTACTATTAATTTAATTTATATGGAGCAGTATTTAATGCCAACAAATTTGAAGTTAATTACACTTTTTATTTGTCCAAATTTGCTGTATTTATAAAAAAGAAGAAAGTAATCTCCTAAAAATATCTTATTGTAAGATGACTTAGTATAATTAATTTACGTATAAAATGACTTAGTGAAAAAAATGATTTAATAATTTTAAATACATGAAATGATGGACCTATATGTATAGTGTATTTATTGCGCATAATATGTGCACAAACTTTCCATAATATATATATTTAGTTGGAACTAGAGTTATATATATTTTCATTTGTCAAAATTTTATGGGTGTGACATACCAAATAGGATTGCCACCTTGATATTCCTTGATCAGGGAAATTTTTTCTCATCCTTGATCCGAATTTAACTTTTTGTTCGCTCTTTGTTATAGTATCATTAACACAACAAAAAAAAATGTCATCTCAATTGATGTGTCACATTTAATCTCTCAATTTACTATTTTATTGATATTTGTTAGTATTATTTTTATACTTCCTTTATTCCATCTCAATCAAGATATTCACTTTCTTCTATGTCAAGGTATTCACTTTTTTCTATTTTTAGATCTCTCTCTTTTCTTCTTATTATTAACTATTTTTTTTCTCTCTATTTTACTACATCCAAGAACTCTATCTAAAATTTTGTGTCACTCAAAAATATGGTTATCTTGAGTGGAAGCGACTAGAGTATTTACCTAACCCAACTGACATATAATAACAACTAGTATTAACACCCGTGCTATGCACGGGTCATATAATTTTCTCAAGTGAATATGAATTTGAAATAATTAACAAAATAAGAATATTATTATATGTACACTTCATAAAAAGAAAAATAAGAATGTGCTTCTCTCATTCTACTCTATCCTATTCGACTTGACGTGTGATTTTATATATTTTTATTTTATGAGTTGAGTGAATAAAAAATAATACTTCGTCCATCCCAGTCCAAGTGAGACGTTTCATTTTTGGATTTGTCTTGAAAAAATGATAATAAATACTTAAAGTAGAAATATAGTAGTAAGACATCAAAAAAGAGGAAATGTCACCTAGAATGAGACAAAGAGAGTACAATCTAAAACTTTATTTTAGTTATAAAAGTTTCAAGAATTAAAAAAATAAAAATAAAATTGTTAACTATTAAACTTTTTTTTATCATTATATACACTTTATAAAAAAAGAAGAATGATCCTCTAGTCGTAATCCAAACAAAAAGATTTCCTATTCGAAACAAAATTTAATATTCCCATCATCCCACTCTAAGTGGGGCATTTATGTTCCTACACAAAATTTTATGTAGTGTTGTTTTGTGAGTTAAGTTCAAAAGAGATGACAAAAGTAGAGAAAGTGGTATTTTTATCTTTAGAAATGTGTTATTTAGAATGAGGCATCATAGAATGGAAAATTGTTCACTTAAAATTGAGACGGAGAATAATAATACATTTTGTTTACTCAGACAACTTTGATTTTCAATTAATAAATAGGCGTAATTCATAAGTTATTGGGAACAAAGACATACATTTTCATATGAAATATTTTTATTAGAATTACTATGATTAAGTTGTTCTAACTCATTATTATCAGCATTATCTATAAAATAGGACAATCTAAACTTCCAGCAACTTCACCTACAATACAAAATGGAATTTCATTAATTTCATTTTTCTCTTCGTCGTTCATACTTTGCCAATTTTTCTCCTCTTCTCTCTTATTTTATCAATTTTTCTCTTCCTCTTATTTTACCAAATTGTGCATTAAAACCCGTGCCATTTCAAATGTTTCTATTTTTAAAAAACAGAGGGATAAACCCAATGACTAATAAAATTGAATTTGGCCCTACACATTATTAACCCAAATTTGATTAACTTAAGATTAAACTAATTCACTTAAATCGGACAATTCAAATACATTAGGATTTATTAATACTATATAGTACTACATACACCATATAAATACATTTTCCTCTCCATTTCAAGCGTCGTCTCCATCGACGACACCCTAAACATACTCTGTTTTCACGAATAGAGTGAAAAGGCGACGGCGACGGCGACAACGATATCACACACTCAGTCGGCGGTGACTCAAACGCACTCTCAGTCGGCGGCTGCGTGTTCCACTCCAGTTGCTCAACCATGAATTTCTTATTTTTTCATTTTTCGGCGACGGCGTCATCAACGAAAAGGTATTCGACTCCGTTCTAAACCGTGAAATCCCATAGATCGACCAAATCCATCCCCTACTGACACAGAAACCCAAAAGTCTAAGTAATAAAGCTAAATCAAGAATGACACATAAACTCAAGAGTCTAATTAATAAAGCTAAATCAAGAGTCTAATGGTCAATCCAAGAATCTTGAAGTGTTTTAGCTTCTTTATTCAATGTTTTAATAAAGTGTAAGAGATGTTTCACATCCCTATAGTTAATAAGCAAGTCTAAAAAGTTCCCAATACTTGGAGGGTTGTTCCAAGTTTGCCTATATTTAGGCTACAATTTACATATTGAAGGAGAAACTTGATGATATATTATAATTTGAGCTATTTGCTTGTTTGAGAAGAGGATTCTTCTTATTTCTTTGCTCTATATTCGTAGGTGGATTCCTAGTGAATTGAGAGTGTTTCTTTTGAGAAGAGGATTCTTCTTATTTCTTTGCTCTATATTCTTAGGTGAATTCCTAATTGAATTGAGAGTGTTTCTTTTGAGTGATTCTATATCATATCCTACTTCACCATATATTTTCCAGTGTCACCTACAGCATACAACTACAACAGAGGCACCGTTAGGATTTCTTCCAAACCCTAGCAAAAATTAGAGGAAATTACCTCAATCTTCCGAAAAAGGTAACGGCTTCTTGCACTTGCGTTCATTAATCAGCACAAATCCCCTAATTCTAAATCGAATTTTTAAAAAGTTTTCTCAAGACGTTTTTTATATTACCAATGCATTTTCCTAATTCAGTATTCAGTGTGCTGCTTGAGTGGCTATATATTCGAAAACTTTAGGATGTGTGAAATAACACTACTAAACGGTGATTTCTAAATACTTAAATCACACAGTTCTCTTAGTTGTAGAAATTGGACAGGGCCTCTACCTAAAGAAGAATGAGAATGTAAAGAAGATGCTATCAGAAACTCACATGCTGCCACCACTGGCCAGAATCATGTTATGGTTTCTCCCTTAACTACTTCAATCAGAAGAAGACTCTCTTGTTTCCGCTATTGGCCAACCATCAGGTAATGGTTGTTCCTTCCTGGTGTCCTTAGCAATCCTGGCCTGAGTTTTAACGGTGATAACTGATAGCCATTAATATTTCCTTATGAAATGGAGATTGGTGAATAAATACCTCTAATATGGTGTTTTTTGTTTTCATTTGAGCAGTTAGTGTACAAACAGTGCTTGTTTGTAAAGAACAGAAAGTTCATTGGTAAGTCAATTTGGACATTGGTTTTCTAAATTTTTAAAATAAATCTTCACCATTTTAAATATTGATCATACCTGCAGCAGTCTTTCCAAGATTCAATACTGCACTTGTCTCGAGATATAATTTTTGTTGTGTTTCTTATTTTTTATTCTATATCCCTCCCCAATTCATTATTCAGTTTGTAGATTTACAGAATTTTTCCTAAATAGTGTCATGTATGCCATCTCTTTAACCAAACGATAATATTTTAAATTTTTAAAAATATTTCATGTGCCCACTGCTGAAGATATTATAGAACATTTTTTGGAAATATTTCAATTTCACTCTTTCCAATATTCAATACTGCACACTTAGCTCAAGATTTAATTTTTGCTACAGAATTTAGTTAACCTCGATAATGAAAAAGCTTTTGGCATTTGGGTGGAAGATTCAAGGAGATGTTTGTTTTGGCCTTTTTCACAGCTTTTTATTGGCATTCATCTTGCAGGAATACTTAAGAGAAGAAAAGAAACCCTATTAAGAGACAAAAGCAGTGGATGAATTAGAAGAAGAAGAATTCTCGATTTTCAATTGTTAGTTATTATTATTATTATTATTATTATTATTATTGTATTGTATTGTTAATTGTGATGTAATACTATAATGTGTAAGTAGTTCTAAAATTCGGTAACAAAAATAGGCCTAAAAAAAGAAAACAGGCAAAAATAGGCCTAGAAAAGAGAAAATAGGCCTGCAACAAGAAATTATTTTTTTCCCAAATTGGATTGTAAAAAACTCACGCGCCCTAATAAGTGTGTTAGACCAAAAATCTGCCAAAAGAGATCTTAACATAAGCTTTAAAAAAAGATAACATAAGATTCTACATTAAATTAAGATTCAACATTAAATCATGATGTTTCCCGCCAAAACATGCCTCAATTGCATTCTTGTAATTTTTAATACAACTCTCACTTTATATTAGTATAGATTTTCTATTTTACTTTTTTTGCATTTAGCATATTAGAATCGATTCATTCATAAGCTAAATGAAAATTCCAATTTTAGAAAAAATGTCAACAAATTGAAATACTTGAAGAATTTGTAAGGACAAATTTTTTTCCAAGTGCAAATTTAGAAATCATTAGAGCATCTCCATCCGTGCTCTTAGCTAAGAGCACGGAGATGGGCCCGGACCCAATTTTACTCCTTGTCCGCTAAGAGCACAACACCCACATTCGTGCTCTTAGCTAAGGACAAGCTCAAGGGTCCCACCATTCTATTATTCAATTTAAATACTCCAATTATTAAAAACATTTCAACATTATAAAAATACATTAAAAAATAAAAATTACATAATTAAAATCCTAAAAAATAAAAATTACATAATTAAAATACTAAAAAATAAAAATACATAATTAAAATCCTAGAAAATAAAAAATACATAATTAAAATCCTACAAATTAAAAATTACACACGTGGAAGACTAGTCCTCTATCCCCAATTGCCTCTTGAGACCCCGGATCATTTGCTCATGTGTTGCAAGTTGATCCGGAGTCATACGAGACGTATCGCTCATATAGAGTTGACTCAAGATGGCCCACAACGTGTTGTTCGGAAGTGGAGGAGGCACAAAGGGAGCGGGGACGGGGGCGGATGGAATCGAGGCGCGACGGCAGGGGGGGTTGGCCGCCGCCTTCTTCCTTCCTTGCAGGGCGGGAACTGCTCGGGCCAGCGTCGGGGCTACCCAAGTTAGCTCCGGCAAGCTGGACCTGGACCGTTTGCTGGAGGAGCTGGAGGAGGATGCTACTATGCCGCCCCTATACTTCGGATGTAGGCGCCCCTCCTGCCAACAATCGAGGTACTTGAACGGTTTGAACTCCACCTGTTGGTTTGCCGCCAAGGCGGCAGTGATGATGTCGAGCTCGTTCGTGCCGCTCCCCATCGACCGCTCTTCCTGGAGGTAAATTCCCTGGAACTTCCCGATTGCTTCGTTGCATCTATAGATGCAATTGCGAATCATACTATCATTGCGATAGATGGTTCCCGTCGGCCGGGTTTCATTGTAGAGGCGAGTGATGCGCCACCAATACGTATCCCCGGTTTGGTTCGTGTCGACGTTCGGATCTTCGGAGACTGCCAAGTAGGCTTTGAACATCGCCATCATCTCACCCGGAGTGTACGGGGTGCGGGTGCCATGAACATGAGGAGTAGGAACAAAAGTAGGAGTAGGAGTAGAGCTGCAGTGCTCCCTCCCGATCCGGGTTCGGGTGCCCACCCGAACCCGGGGGCGTTTAGGTCGTGCAACGGGTAAGGACAGTAGCCACCCGGAGCTTGCGAACCTTGGGTTTGAGGAGGGGCCGTAAATTGGGTTTCTGGACTATATCCGGCCTCGGAGTCGAACCAATCGTGGTTCCAACTGCGATTGCCTAAGGGGTGATCGCCGGAGCCGGACATTGTGTAGTGTGGTGGAAATTTAGATGAGAGAGTATGAGGAAAAATGATGAGAGAATGTAGATGATGATAGAATAGATAATAGATGAGAATGTGATTTTTTTTATGTTGGAGTGGGGGTATTTATAGATGAAAATGTGAATTTTGGGGAAAAAAAATTGAAAAATAAATTAAAAGTGGGTAGAAAACGAATATATTTTTTTGGGAAGTGGGAAAATATTTTTTTTATTTAAAAACATTTTTTAAAATAAATTTCGATTTTTTAAAAAATAAAAAAATAAAAAAACGAAATTGCCAACGGCTATGCCGTTGGCCAATCATAAGCTGCTACGTAATGGTGCTCAGCGGCACGGACGTGCTCTTAGCTAAGAGCAGCGCCGTGCCGCCGGCACGGACGGACGAGGCTCAACGGCGGACGAACAGCTATGTGTTCAGCGGCACGGATGGACGAGCACCGCAGCTGCTACCGCTGCGGATGCTCTTAGGTGACTACTACCTCCGTCCTCCAAAATTTGCTACACTTTGACCCGACACGGGTTTTAAGAAATGTAATAGAAAGTGGGTTGAAAAAGTTGGTGGGATGTGGGTCCTACTTTTAAAGTATTAGTTTTATAATAAAATGTGAGTAGGAATGAGTTAGTGGAATATGGGGTCCACTACCAAAAATGGTAAAAGTGAAGTGTATCAAATTTTTAGGGACGGACCGAAATAGTAAATTGTATCAATTTTTCAGGGACGGAGGTAGTAATATTTAAAGTTCTCATATTTGGACCTGGCCCAAATTTTATTTCATATATTTGTAAGTGGTGTTTTTTTTGGGGGTAAAAACATGCATGTTAAGCCTAAGATAAAAATAAACTATCCGGCATGAGATAAAAATAATTTATCCAAAATATGTAATGCCTAATTCATCATAAACAAGTCAAATATGGGGATGCCTCTACGGTGTTGAAAATCACGGTACAAAATGTTGTGCATTAAACACACATCTTTACCGAACAAACGCAACAAATGGAGAAAGTCAAGGGACCCAATGATATCATATTGACTTTCTCTATTGCTGTGTTTGATAGGTAAAGGCGTGCATTTAATGCACAGAGCATTCCCTACTGTGTTTTTCAACACAGTATAGGATTCCGTCTCAATAAGTCGTGTGTTGTTATTTCCTCTGTTTCAAGAAAATTGAGTCCTTTTTTTTCATTAGTTTTGAAAAAATTGTAATAAATAGTTAAAATGGATATATAGTAAAATAAAAGTGAGAATGATATATAGAAGAGTCTTATTTATATTATTCTCGCTTTATTTTATCATATCTCCACTAACTATTTAATACGATTTTTTAAAACGAGTGTGGAAAAGAAATGACTCAACTTAGTTAAGACGAGGAAGTATTTTTTTTATATTTTCATTGATTTATTTAGTTGTGTTCATTGGGGAAATCCACTCTGTTTCGATAAGGCGGTTCAATTTCAAGCTAATTTCAATTCGGATCAATTGACTAAAATTTTCTGAACCTAATCTTAACCCAACGATTTTGGGTAGCCTGTTGGGTCGTCAGCATTTTACATTGATTGCATAGAATTAAATGCCATTTGGTTTTATGGATATTAGTCATGGTTGACAATTTCATGAAATTTTATTATTTTATTATTTGTTATTTGTTATTTGTTATCAGCTACATGTGGTGAGGTTGTCGAGGCTGCATTGGGTAGGACTATCCGAAATCTCCATAATTGTAAGCAACTAGTTTCATCATCAGAGCTATGCACGGGTCTTATGATTTTCACTAGCTGAATGCAAATTCAAAATAATTAAATAGAATTAAAATATAATATTATTATATACACTTCACAAAAAAATATAATTCTCTTATCCCATTCTGAGTGGAGCACTTCCTATTCGACACGAGATTATATACATTTATTTTGTAAATTTAGCGGAGAAGGAATAATATAGCACAGAGGATAATGGGAAGATATTGATGTTGCATTAACTTGAGTAAGACATCAAAAAAGAAAAATGTGTTGCTTACAATATTAAGACAAACTTTAGTATAGAACTAAAAAAATGTTTCAATAATTTAAAAACAAAAAAAAAATGCTAATGATAATATTTTTAAAATTTCAAATAAAAACATAAAAATCACACTTTAACAATATGTATACTTAATACGAAACAATCAGTAATATAAAATACTTTCAATATCATGACCACCCAAGACTTCTTCCTAAACATATAATTATCAACTGTGTTTTACAAATAGTTACTCTATATATCATTATTTATATACAATCTAAGTATAGAACAAAAACAAATACAAAATTAGTAATATTCAATCATAATAATATATTACATACATCATAAATATTAAAAAAAATCTTTGTAGAGAAACGTTAACCGTAGAATATCACAACCAATATTTGGAGCTTTAATAACCACATCCCAATTGACGACTTTTTCCTTGTCTCTAATTTGAAGCCCCCAGTATAACTTAAGACGCAGGCTAGAGGCCATATGCATTTTCAATATTCGAAGAATACATACTGTTGATATCGACATATAGCTATACTAATGATAGGAGAATACAAAGTATAAATGATAGTGCTTGAATTTATTTGTTATAATTAACTCGTTATTATCTAATACACATCAATTTTAAATTCATACATAAAACGAGTGAATGTAAGGTACCTTTCTACTACAGCAGGACATAGCCTTGGGCTTAACTGAAACCGATCCTCCTCTCTTGCATTTCCTTTTACATATTTCCTTTTACATATTTCCTTCTAATAAATCATAGTTCTTGAACATCGAATCCCACTTGATTTCTTCTGTGCTACTCGACCAATAATCCATATCTAGAGAATGTATAGTAGTTCTTGAAAAGCTGCTGTTCCAAGGGTTAGCCAGTGCTTCTGCTGTCATGATATGGCCCGACTCAGCATTGGCCTCAAACTCGACCCAAATTGAGCTCTGAGTTGAGCCTGAGCTTTGAGAGATAATTACTTCTCAAATACCTCTTCTCTTGGACAATAAAATTTTATATAGAAGAGGTAAATATAGTGGTTATTTCTCTTTTTACCTCTTCATTTACCTCTTTCCTTGGAAATGCTCTAAGAGAAAGAAAGTTTTTTTTTTCATGAAATTCTTATGAAAATGATTATTTGGTCCAATTTAATTCCATGGTACATGTAAAATCTTTAGTTTTTAACTTTTACGTACTCTTGATCTGAGTTTAACTATTTATTCGCTATGTGTTATAGTATCATTAACACAAAAAAATTCTATCTCAATTCATCATAAGCCAAAGATATCAATCGATGTGTCACATTTGATCTCTCAATTTAATATTTTCACCGATATTTGTTAGTACTCCCTCCATCTCATAGTAAATGTCACACTTGAGAAATGACACGAGATTTTAGGAGATGTTATTTTGTGTGTTAAGTGGTGAGAGAAAATATAATTTTATAGAGTAATTGATATGAGAAGGAACTTTTTCTAAAAGAGGAAATGTAACATTTTTTGTGGGACAAACTAAAAAGGAAAGTGTAGCATCTATTATGGGACGGGGGGAGTACTATTTTTATACTTCTTCCTCCATCCAATTTAAAATGACCATCTTTTTGTCTCAATCAACGGGTTCACTTTCTACTTTTATATCTCTCTCTTTTCTCCTTATTAAAATATTTAACTTTCTTTCTATTTTACTCCACCCGAAAATCTCATTTAAAATTCCGTGTCAACTCAAGAATGTGTCCATCTTGAATGGAGCGGAGGGAGTATTTACCTAACTCAACTGACGGATAATAACAATTTTTTTTTTTTTTTCATTTAGCATATTAGAATCGATTCATTCATGAGCTAAATGCAAATTCCAAATTTAGAAAAAATGGACAACAAATTGAAATACTTAAGGATTTGTAAAGACAAATATTTTTCCATATGCAAATTTAGAGATCATTAGGTGACTCTAATATTTAAACATCAAGGCTCAATTTGTGCCAAGAAAACACGTAACTGGACTACAGTAAGCCCAGTTCTCATATTTGGATTTGAACAAGCCCGGCTAAGCCTGAGATGAAAATAAACTATCTACAATATGAAAGGTCTAATCTATCATGAAAAGGCCAAATATTAAGTGGTTTGTTTTTATCATTTTTATTATTTTTTGTATTTTCTTTATTTATTTAGTGGTGTTCATTGGGGAAATCCACTATGTTTCGATAAGCCGATTCAATTTCAAGCTAATTTCAAGTCAGATCAATTGAGTTTTTTCTCATTTTGACTAAAATTTTCTGAATCTAATCTTAACCCAACGGATTTTGGGTAGCCTGTTGGGTCGTCAGCATTTTACACTGATCGCATAAAATCTAATGCCATTTGATTTTATGGATGTTACTCATGGTTGACAATTTCATGAAATTTCACTATTTAAATGATTTGTTATTAAAAAAAATAATATCACGAGTTATAATTCCATTTATATTTTATCTGGTCTAAATGGCTAACTTAGGCTTAGCTTCATGCACAACCTCCACCCAATAATTTAAGTTTTTTAGGCTGTTTGATAGAAATAGAATACGGAATAAATAATCTAGTACTCCTTTATTACTCGATTATCTTTGATGGATCTAATTTGATTTCATCAATTTCTAAATAAGCTCTAATTGACAATGTAGCATTTGATTATTTCATTCAATTACATGTATCCTCTTCATTCCAAATTTCCAACACTCCCCATAAATAAAGTATCAAATTTTTTATACCTAATTAATTTGATAAATAGTTTGTAATCATGTTCAAGAGTTTTTAAATTTTCGTTGATAGATTATTCTCGCGTGGAGCTTCTTATTCTTTCTTGAAAGTTTAGGCTTATTTCAATGAGCTTTTAAAAATCCGTTGATAGTTTAGGCTTATATCAAGAAGCTTGTCAGCTTTCGGTAATATTGACTAGTGTCAATGAGCATTTCAATTTTCATCATTGAGAGTTTTGACTCGTGGGAAGCTAATCAGATAGTTTTTTATTCATATCCAGAAGTTAGTCACCTCAAATTGAAAAGTACTGGATCATAATTTAGGTATTATAATCAACGAACTAAAGATTGATTATTCACAAATTGTTAATTATTCAGGTACCATGATAGAAAATAAAAAACTAAATATGAAAATAGAAGAATGAGATAATTGTTAACACTACATTGTTGTATTATGTTCTTGTTAATCAACTCTAATGCATCAACTCTTTTTATAGAGTTCAATTCTAGCAAATAAGGGTGAGAATTTGGATATCCATTAGTACCCGTCGGGAAAATCTTACAATTGGTGTGAGCAAAAATATTAACAACAAAAAAGTTTATTATGCTATTAATAGAAGAGTTACGAGGCATAAAACACAACAAAAACGTTGATGGACCGGATATAGATCCCGATTTTGATATCGCTTCACCTTCTTTCAATGCCTAAATTATGATCAAATTCAAGAAGCAATCATATTGGGGCATATACAAATATTTTTTCCGTGAGCTAGTATATTGTAATGATAAAATATCTGCAAGTATCATTGTCGTGATATTAACAATATTTAGTACCTAAATCGGGTGCATTATTGGATGCCAATCTAGAGACATTAGTAAAAATGTCTCTAATAAATTAAAAAAACTATGTGCCTAACTTTTTTTAATCTTCATACCCTCATAAATAAAAGTGTAAGTGAATATCTACAATTATATGTATTTGATCCTATACGCATCAAGAAATTTAAGGATTGAGTAGGTACTGCCAATTTAGGTAGGAGCTACGACTACATACATTGATGAATCTTAACAACGAAAGACAAAAAACATCCTCATTAAAAATAATAGGAAAAGAATTTCGTTTTTCCTCTTCCTCAACCAGAATAAAAAGTTAATGTCATTGACATTAGCATATGAGTAGTTGTTCATTTAAATGTTTTTTTTTTTTTACTTTTTTGACTTTTGATTTTCTTTATTTAATTTTATCTTCCCATATTATACTTTTTCCAATTCACAATATTTCAAACATAAACTAAAAGTTTTCTTTTCTACAATTCTTTTGCATTGGTATTTATTTAAATTATAAAAAAATTGTAATTTTGCAAATATTTTTAAATATATTAATTAATTTATAGTACTATTATATTTATAAACTTTAACTTTGTCAAAATAAGAAATTGTAAATTTGTAGTACATATTTTGTGAAAATGTCAATATTTAATTAGACTTATAAACTTTTAACTTTTACTGTGATAAAATAGAGATATCTGATAGAAGTAAAATTTATGTATAAATATTAGACATATATGTCTGTATTTATTTCATCGTATCAATTTTATTAGTGTCATGCAGTTATGCTACTATTAACCCCAATTTAGTCGAATATGTATTCTTGAAAATAGTTCGACTTGTAGTCAAATGCATGGTCAGTGAGTTGACGTCAGCTGGAATCAACCAAACCATTTTATTGATTTATTTAATACTCTTCTCATCCATAAAAAATATAAATTCTTTTTTTCAGTCTTTCTTTGAAAGATATGAACTTTTAAATTTTAAAAATTTATTTATCTCTAATGAGGCGAGACTCGTTCTTCACTAACACTAAATTAAAAAAAAAAATCTTTCTATCTCTTTTTCACTTTATCAATTATACATTAAAATACGTGTCAAATATTCATAACTTTTCATAGACCGAGGGAGTAACATTAATTGATCAATAAATTCAGATAATAGCCCATACTCCATGGTTCGATACCTATATTGTTTGACTAAATCTAAATATTTTGGTTGCAAACACATGCATCAATGGCTTTTGATTGAAAGGGAAGAAAAAGAACATTGGTACCCGTCACATTAAACTGGCACAAAATTACTTGGAATGTTAACATTGCATACTCTTGTTAAATACTGATCAATATTATAAAGAATAAGTCCATAAATATTGAATATTTTGATATGATACAAAATATTTAAGCCAAAATGATGGTAAGCTAGCAATAATAGTAGTAAACATTACAATGAGAGTTCTATTTAAAATATTATAGTTCATGGTGTTATCCGTTTACGGTTTATCATCAATGAATAGTGATTTTAACTTTAAGCAAAATAAAAAGGTTTAAATAATAAAACCAAAACAATTACTACTTGGCATGGTCTACCCAAACATAAAATTCTCCTATGATAATATTTTTCAAATCAAATCTATGATGAATAAATACTGATAACTGTAATTTCAACTTTAAACAAAATAAAAGGTTTAAATCATAAAACCAAAACAATTACTACTTGGCATGGTCTACCCAAACATAAAATTCGCCTATGATAATCTTTTTCAAATCAAATCTATGATGAATAAATACTGATAATTGTAATTTCAACTTTAAACAAAATAAAAGGTTTCAATAATAAAATCAAAACAATTACTTGGCGCCACCTACCAAACATAAATATGGCCTGTGATTAGATTTTCAAATCAAATGATTCAAATCTATGATGAATAAATATTGCATATATACATTATCATGACTATAAAATAGTGATCTTTTAAAACAAATGATAGTATTTTTTTAAATAGACAATTAATCTTTTAAGTTGACTTCACTTTTGAACTTGTAAAATCATGGCATTCAACTGTGTAATCTTTTTTAAAAGAAATTTAATCAATAATAATTCATCATTTTATCCATAAGGACGTGAATTTCTTAACGTCTTACCAATTTAGCTGAGCTGGTTCTGACTTATAAAGTATATAGTTCATTAGCCAGTATTAAAATGTATAGTAAAAAGATTCAAAAGTCAACTCTGTTTAATAGGTGCAAACTTCCAATGCATATGACTAATAATTATGCATTTACTGTACATCAGAAAAAGGGGAATGTAAAAATTAAGCTTCAAAACCCAACATAGTGATTCGGACTGTTAAAGAAAACTATTTAATTCATAATGCAACAAATTCAGAAATGCAGATTTAATTTTTTGTCTCGATAATTTACTGAGTACTATAATTAATGCGTATGGGCCACATTACAATATATTTATTACAGAATGGATTAAAGCACTTAATAAAGTTTATAACCATAAGTCAAATTACTCTGAGTACACATGGTGACTTTTTTTTCGTTAGTACAGAATGGATTAAAGCACTTAATAAAGTTTATAACCATAAGTCAAATTACTCTGAATACATACAATAACTATTATAGGATTTAGTTATGATTAATTGTTAGATATATTACGGAGATGAACCAAGATACATCGTCATAAGCCGGATTTTAAGAAAAATGTGATCGGATAAGGGAAATAGTCATGACTTTTAATCAAAAGTAATTATAGCCCATAATTGCGGATGAAGAGAGTATCAAATTATATTGACCTCCCTCTGTCCCATTTAAAATGAAACGTTTTCCTTTTTTGGTTGTCCCATTAAAAATGATACGTTTCCTAAAATGGAAACAACTTTCTCTCTACGTTTCCATCTCTCTTACTTTACTCTCTCTTCATTAACTCACAAAACAACACTACATAAAATCCTGTGCTGATTTCCAAATGTTTCATTTTAAGTGGGACGGAGGGAGTATAATTTTCCACGTATACTCATAAATTAAATAAAGAGTTTTTAGCCATAATATAACTAAATTAAACCAATATGAAGTTATATTATAGGAGTATATGTATAATCTTCTACGTATACTCATAAATTTAGATAAAGAGTATTTTATTGTTAGTTATAATATAACTAAATTAAACCAATAGCTCTCCAATTTTTACACACTATTGAAAATATAGCCACTTTTGGCCCTCCAAGATATCGTAGATTGTGTAATGATGTGTATGTACAAATTGTCATAAATAAGATAAATAATAATTTATGGTTAGGAATATGACAAAATAAGACTAGTAATGGTCTTTATTAGTGATTCCTGCTTTTACACACAATTTAAAAAATAGCCATTTTTGGCTCTCAATTGAAAAATACAGCACATAATCAAAATTATAGCCAATTTTGGCCCTCAAATACAGTGAGTCATCCAATAAAAACACCTAAGACTAGCAAATTTCATTAAAATCAAATTTCAACAATGATATAGTGATATTAATTAGTAGGCACTACTAATAATTAGGTGGCGCGCAATTAATATTCCCCAAAATATATAAGTATGATTTTCACATCTCAGTTGAATTTATCCTGCATGCATGTGTAATACAATACTATTATTATAAAGTAAAAACTTATATCACTCTATAATGACCTCACATAAGTGGCTATAAAGTGTATTATATTTAACCATTATAATTTATAAGAGTTTGAAAATTTGGCCATAGTACTAAATAAGATCCCAAATATGTTACTGATTCTCTTGTGTGATGGTATTAAATAAGTTCCTAAATCAGATCAGCTTTTTTAAATCGTGGTATGCATCAGACAAAATACATACACACACAATATTAATAATAGTAATATACTACTATATGAGAATGAGACAAATAGGAAGGTTGAAAGATGAATCATGTTCAATTCATTTCATTTCATGTCATAAATACAAAATCGAAGGTTCAAATCCGAAACACTATTTTCAGTTATTTGCATAAATACAGAATCTCATGCTCACACTTTGTAATCAGGCAAAATAAAACATCATGAATTTTGGCTAAATCATAGTCTATCATGCAATACTAATAAAAATAAGAAATTTACCTAATATTTTTTTTTAATTTGATGACGTAATTGAATTATTTACTTAGTACTATGTTCATAAAAATGATAAAATAAAAAATTGAGAAAATGTGCACATATTTTAATTAAAAAAAGAAGTCATCGAAATACACCTTTAATGATGAGGAAAAACAAGAGTCCACGTAAAATCTACTATAAAAAGCAAAGGTTGGCTTCTTAAAACTGCCTCATAACTGCAGAAGAAATCCAAAAATCCCTCTCTCAATCCCTGAAATTCATCTCCCTCCCATTTCGATTGTATACACAGAGGTTTTATACATGTAAAACACGTAAAAACTGGGGGGGAAAAAATACTAAAAAAAGTAGAAAAAATGGCAATAAATTCAACAAGCGTGGCTGCAAATCCGTCAAATACGACGCCAATGTCGGAGCAAGGAGTGCTCGAAGTGCGCCTTCCGCCGCCGATGACCACCGCGAAGAAGCTCCGGCACCGCCTCTTGGAGATTTTCTTCCCCGACGATCCACTCCATAAGTTCAAGGATCAGTCGCCGTCTAGAAAGTTCATTTTAGGCCTTCAGTTTTTCCTCCCCATTTTACAGTGGGCGCCACATTATACTCTCAAGCTCCTCAAATCCGACGTCGTTTCCGGCCTCACGATTGCTAGCCTCGCAATTCCGCAGGTAGTGATTTAATTTTAGTTTGATTTTGATTTTGATTTTGATTTTTGGGGGCTGTGTTTTGAGCTTGAGTTGCTCAATTTAGAAAAAAATTTCAATGTACTAGAATTTGACTTAGCACACTGAAAAGTGATGAGAATTTACACTTTTAGTAGAGTAGATTGTGAGTTTGTGATGTGATTCTTAATTGAAACTGAGAAATTGTTTGTTGCACATGTATGCGATGACGCAGGGGATTAGCTATGCAAAGTTGGCGAATCTTCCACCCATAATCGGACTCTGTGAGTGTAAAAAAATCATTTTTTTACTGTTTTCGTCTTTGAAAGCATCTGATCCATGATATGTTGATGCATGCAGATTCAAGTTTTGTACCTCCATTGATATACTCTGTTCTCGGGAGTTCTAGGCATCTCGCGGTGGGCCCTGTCTCGATTGCGTCCCTTGTAATGGGGACAATGCTCCACGAAGCTGCCTCCGCGGAAGAGCAACCGGCTCTCTACCTTCAACTAGCTTTCACAGCAACGTTCTTCGCGGGGCTGTTCCAGGCTTCTTTAGGCTTTCTAAGGTTGAAAATCTTCTTCACCTGCAATAATTCGAGCATTAGTTTCAATGATTTGAGAGGTTTTCTTGCAAAAATGATGATGTTGTGCATTGGTCAAGAGTTGAGAGTTTTTTGTCCCAAATTTTTTCTAAAATTTGAAAAAATTTCAGTAGTTTGTTATGATTTATTGCAAGAATGATGATACTGTAGCATTGGTTAAGGCTCAACAGTGTGTTTCTGTCTCAATTTTTTTTGAAAACTCTGTGTTTGACAGATTGATTAACTGTGTGGTATGCAGATTAGGATTTGTCATCGACTTTTTGTCAAAGGCAACTCTAGTCGGATTTATGGCTGGTGCTGCAGTCATTGTTGCGTTGCAACAGCTAAAAGGCCTCCTTGGGATAAGTCATTTCACGAGCAAGATGCAAATGAACGCAGTTTTATCTTCTGTCTTTACTCATAAAGATGAGGTAGAATCTCTAATTTCTTTAGAACAATACTATCATTTCAAAACTATGGTTTCATGTTCTAATGTTTACAATGCCGGCTTCCTTCATCTTCAAAGTTGGCTACTAATTTTCCTCTGAAATATTATACCAAAAGATATAGCCAAGGTTATTGATCCAAAACTACATAAACCCTGTTGAATTACTATATGTTTTCTGTTTATCTCTAGTTTTATACTTAATTTAGAGAATGCTAAACTATTGAGTTACTTCACCTCTGCAGTGGTCATGGCAGACAGTAGTCATGGGAGTCTGTTTTCTGATTGTATTACTTATCACCAGGCATATTGTAAGTATTTTAATATCTTCTTCGTGTGTTATTTCTCTGAGTTGTGTCACTTGTTTCGTTGATGATGTTAACTACGAATGCAGAGCATGAGAAATCCGAAACTGTTTTGGATTTCAGCAGCTGCACCATTAACATCAGTTATTCTGTCTACTGCTCTAGTAGCATGCCTCAAATCAAAGCTTCCTGACATCCAAACTGTAAGAAAATAAGTCAGTTTCTCCCATAAATGATGAGACTGTTAATATTTATACATCTTATGTGGGAAAAAAAATCCAAATCTACAGATAGGGAAATTGCCCAGGGGTGTAAATCCGCCATCAGCCAACATGTTGTTCTTCAGCGGGCGTTATATAGGCCTAGCGATCAAAACTGGTCTCATCACTGGCATACTTTCTCTAACAGTAAGTTCTCTCTACTTTTCCAGTCAATGTCGCGTCTTAAACCATGTAACATAGTGAAATTAGTGATTTTTTTCTTCTTGTGTAGGAAGGGATTGCAGTCGGAAGGACATTTGCAACGCTAAAAAACTACCAAGTCGACGGGAACAAAGAGATGATGGCCATTGGCCTAATGAACATGTCTGGTTCTTGCGCTTCATGTTATGTCACCACAGGTAGCATTATTTATTCGCATTCTTTTAACACGACCACAACACAAACTAGATAATGTTTGAGATTTTGTCTTTCAGGATCATTTTCGCGGTCAGCAGTGAACTACAATGCTGGAGCACAGACTGTGGTGTCGAACATTGTGATGGCTGCAACTGTGCTGATAACTCTGCTGTTTCTGATGCCACTGTTTCGTTACACCCCGAACCTGATCCTTGCAGCAATCATCATAACTGCTGTGATTGGCCTAATTGACTACAAAGGCGCCTATGAGCTTTGGAAAGTAGACAAACTTGATTTCTTGGCTGCAATGTGCTCATTTGTCGGAGTTCTGTTCATCTCAGTGCCTCTTGGCCTTGCTATAGCAGTATGTTCTTGTTTCTGATCTTCTCGATGAAACCACACGTTATTGTTGAAAGAAGCTACTTATCTCATTCACGTTTGACATGAATTATAGGTTGGGATATCAGTGTTCAAGATTCTGCTACATGTCACTAGGCCTAACACCGTGCCTTTAGGCAACATTCCAGGGACTCGAGTGTATCAGAGCCTCAACAGATACAAAGAGGCCGTGAGGATCCCGTCATTTTTCATCCTCGCAGTGGAAGCGCCTATTTACTTTGCGAATTCTACCTACTTGCAAGAACGGTCAGTATATAGCCCATTGTCTAGTAGCTAGGTTGCCTTATATTCGAAGGGTGGGGGCGTAATACCATAAGGTCTTCTGTTCCTAAACTACTGCAGGATTTTGAGATGGATTCGTGAAGAGGAAGAATGGCTGGCATCACACAGCAGCAACAACTTGAAATGTGTGATTCTTGATATGACCGGTAAGAGTCACAACACAATAACATGTCCATAACTTTATGTTTTGATATCTCGCTGCATTTTATGATTATTTGCTAGTAAACACACGAACTTTTGCTCAATGGCTCCTCGTATTCGTCTTTTGATCAGCCGTGACAGGAATAGACACGAGTGGTATTGATCTGATCACAGAGCTCCGGAGGGTACTCAATCAACGATCACTCAAAGTAAGCATTCTATTCATATGTCACACTTGTATTTTTACATCTCATGTTTCACTATCACCATAAAACTCCAATTTTATCCAAAACATGATTGTGCAGCTCGTGCTGGTGAACCCGGTCGGAAGTGTGATGGAGAAACTGCACCTTTCCAATATCTTGGACTCGCTCGGGTTGGAAGGGCTCTATTTAACGGTCGGGGAAGCAGTTGCTGACATTTCTTCTTCATGGAAGGCTCAACCTTGAAAAATGATCACTGTTAAAATCTGTGTTTGTTTCAGTAACATATATCGCTTGTAATTATATTGCAGAATGCAATATATTGAATGAAATGCGAGTTCAGTATGAAGCTGTGAAATATCTAGAACCTATTTACCTACCTATTTAAAAGAGCATGGTTTTATTACATCCATCAATAGGCTTTGTGTTCGATTTCAGTTATATGGTTAAGCTTAAATCAGGATGCATACACCCATTTGTTTCACATAGAAAATAAGTTAAATCAAAATCGTTAATTAAATTTTTTATCACATTAAAGGTATTAGTTCTCTAATTAAAAGGAAAATATATAAACAAATGCAAAAAATTCTCTGGCATAGTAAACCAAATTGATTAAGAATATTTGTTATTTAGCTTTAACATCTGTAAAATATTTGAGTATTTTATTGACAATATTTTATGAAATTTCATTTTTGATCGAAGATTTACAATATTTTTTTATTGAAATATTGTCCTATAAAGGTTTCTACTTGGGATATTATTATTTTACTGGAGGTATAGTGTTAAAAATAGAGTTAGACAGCATTATTTTTCCATATATTGATATTTAATTAAGAAAATAAGTAAAGCTAACTTTAATAATATAGCAGTATATAATTAAATTAAATATTAATGTGTAATTTAGTGGATTTAAAGAAATGCACGCAACTTTCAATTTTGATATGTTTGTCCCTTCTTATAAGTCAATTTGTATTTCAAGATTGAAAAAAAATATATACCACATCGGACATCGGTGATGGATGAAAGAGGACTTGACCACAATCTTTATAAATATTGTAGTTGCTCGTTTCATTCAGCACATATTCAATGGGTTTGGGTACCTGCAACTGTGGGTTCGGGATACTCGTTGAATAATATAGGTAAAGATTGACTAGTTTAATATTGTGTTTTTTGTGTTCGTGTACTTACAAAATTGGGTGTGGGTACCCGAATACCTGTTTTGACACCCCTGATTAAATTAAATATATGATGCAAAAATACAGATTTATGTATTTTTGTTTTTGCTAATTGATAATAATAAGATAATTTTGAGAGCTGAGATGATGTTCGGGAAATAATTACTTCTACTATTTAAAATAGCATAAAATAAAACATACCAAAATGGGTGTGCAATGTACTCATTTATTGATGAAGATAGGAAATAGTAGTAGTTGTATTTCTTACTCCATATTTAATAATGAAATGGAAATCACAAAGTTTTATTTAAAGCTATTTTAAAATTCACTATACTAGTATTATTATTTTAATTTATTTATTATTAGTATTTTTTATATTACTACTAGTATAAAAGTAGGGACAATAGTATTTTAACGTTATAATCGAGAGTCGAGCCAAGATGGCGTCCTTGATGAATTGTCGTTTATGAAACGGTCACGGCTGAATTCGGAGATAGGACGTTGGAACTGAAAAATGTGGGCCCGCCTCATTTTTACCAGCTACTCACTCCTATTTGCCTATTTCCATTTATCTTAGAGCCTAAAAACTAAAGCTGCCATTCATAATTTCTCACTTATTTCCCCCTAATTCCATTCCCTACCCCTCTCTCACTTCAAAGGTGGGATTTCCGGCGCCACCTAATCTCCTCCGCGGCGGAATTATTCACCGGAGACCTCACCCGATCCGCCGGAGCACCTCCTCCTCTCTCACAAGGTAAGATTGTTTCGCATTTCTGATTCTAGCGGTGTTTGATTCAATAGGAAGGGAAAATGAGTGCGGGAGTTTGGTTGCAGTTGAAGTTTTTTTTAATCAGTGTGATATTTGTGCATAATTTGTTTATTTTTTTTCGTGAGCTGAGTCGGTGCAGTGACCGGTGGAAATATGACATTTGCGAAAATTTGTTCAAAATATACAGTAAATGTGTGTAGAGCAATGTTGCTGTGGTATGTTACTATTATCCTAGGTGTTGGATTTTGGAACCGCTTTAGTATCTGGTTTGCGTAAATCTTCTCTGTTGCTGTTGGTTGTATCGGTTGCCGGTTCTAATCTCATGCTAGAGGTCTCAAAATTTCAAGAGTCCTTTTTTGTTCTCAAGTTTTCTATCATAGTACTTGATTTTGTACGAGCTACTAATAATTGATATTGCTACTTTTTTCCAGCTTCGTATCCTCCTAAACGCTTTACACTTGAGAAGACATGATCTAGTTGTTTAGAAAATTGTGTATCATAGAATGCAGGATCAGGATCAGTTTATTTGAGTGCTGACTTTGTGAATCGTGTTTTGTTCTCACTTGGTTGTGTACACTCGTCTCAGCAAATGTCTACATACCCTTGACATGATTGTTTGTGCTTAATTATGGAACAAACGCTCCTAGGTTCAGCCTCTAAAGTCCATTCCAATTCCTATTGATATTGCAATTTTGTTTTACTTACTTCACCGACTACATTTGTCTAATTCCATTTTGTTTTATTAAACGACCAGCTCATCAACAAATTTTCATTGCCCTGTACATTATAACACTGCAGCATGCAAGCTTGACAACTTACATTTTCCCCCAAATAGTACATTGATAATTAATGATGCTATTGCCCGCTTCTTTATATATGGTGATCTTTTATGGTCTGGTTTACTTCTTCATCATTCTTTCAATATTTTTCGTGTTGTCTTCTTAGTGTTTATTGAATGTTAAATGATTGTCATTCAGATGGGAAGCAGCAGCTCAGATGAAGAGTCAGATTTCAGTGACTCAGAAATAAATGAATATAAGGAGAAGCCTTATGAGCTACTTAAGGCGGGTACTTACAAAGTAAAGGGCCCAAAAGGTTCTCTTAGATGTCCTTTCTGTGCTGGTAAGAAGAAACAAGATTATCAGTATAATCATCTTCTTCAGCATGCTATTGGAGTGGCTAAAGGTGCTGCCAGCCGAAGTGCAAAGCAGAAGGCTAACCATCTAGCTCTGGCAACTTTCCTGGAAAAAGACATGGCTGATGAGGCCGAGCCAATGCCTCAACCTACCATTTCTATACCCGCTCCTAAACCTGAGAAGAGCGAGCTGTATTGTTGGCCATGGGTGGGGATAGTTTCCAATATACAAGATGAGCCAAAGAATGGTGGTTCTGTAGATCGTGGTGCTTACTGGTTAAAGAAATTCTCCAAATACAAGCCTATCCAAATTGAGATGTTCTGGGATGACCATCAGCACAATGCACAAGCCGTTCTAATATTTGATCATGATTGGTTTGGATTCAAGAATGCAATGGAATTTGAGAAGTCCTTTGAAGCTGATGGTCGAAGCAAGAAAGGATGGGATGAACGAAGAACTTCTCCAGGGCCTAATCTGTATGGCTGGTTTGCCCGTGAAGAAGATTATAATTCAGGAGGGAGTGTGGGAGACTATCTTCGGAGGAAAGCGGAGCTGAAGACGATCGCTGACCTTGTGCAAGAAGCGACCAAGGATAGGAACAAGATCGTTGGCAATTTGGTCAATGAAATTGATTTGAAGAATGAAAATTTGGATCAGTTGCAGATTAAATACAATGAGAAGACGTTGTCATTGAGTAGGATGCTTGAAGAGAAAGATGAACTTCACCGATCCTTCTATGAAGGTATGTCTTTTTGGATTGTCTCATTTTCCCACATGTTCGTGTCAGATTCTGATTGATAAATGAGTGTTTGTATGCATGTCTCCAATAAACAAATCTTATGTTCAAACCTATCATTGCTCCGAACATTTGCTTTCCTGAGTCCTGCCAAACCTTGCTCATACTCTTTGCTAGATATCCAACTCCATAACATGATCTACCTTCACAACTTTAGTTGGCTGTTGCTGAGCTTATTCACAATATATTTTTGCAGTTTATAATCAAAGTTATAATTTCTAATGGTTCATTTAGCAAAATCTTTTGTTGTGACATAAGCATGGTTTTTCTGAGTCTGGTTTGTTTTCAGAAACTAAAAAACTTCAACGCATTGCTCGTGAACACATAAAGAGGATTTTGGATGAACAAGAAATGCTGAACATAGAATTGGAGAGTAAAAAGAAGAGGCTTGATTCCTGGAGCAAAGAGCTGAAAAGCCGCGAGGCATTAACTGAGCGTGAGAGACAAAAACTTGAAGAAGAGAAGAAAAAGGCAAGTCTTTTCCATAGCATGTATCAGTAGTCTATATGAATGTATATCCAAAAATGAAGTTGCACTTCTGCCTTGATTTCTTATATCTAAGCATGAGCTTCACTAGTGTGCCAAAGCTATTCTCTTCTGATACTAATTAGAAGAATTATTTATCATTCTAAATGTTGACTCAGATTTACTGGTTTGGCATAATATTCTAATAAGTAGTAGATATAATTTCTATCAGGTTGGTATATGAATGTTATGATTTAGGCAAAAGTTCTTATGCCTTTCATGTTACAATAGAATTTTCAGCTTCTAATTATCTGGAGTGTGTGTACTCAAATTTATTATCTTCCTCCCAATCTTCTTATAGTAGTATTCGTCTTTGGTTATTATAATGGAGCAAAACTAAATTGCTGGTAATGTGTACTGCTTTCATATTTTCTGTCAGAATGATATGAGAAACTATTTGGTGTAATGTATACTTCTCATCTTTGATTACATGTTACAATGAAACTAAATTGGTGGTGTACTACTTTAATATTTTACGGCAGAATGACATGAGAAACAGTGCACTTCAATTGGCTTCTGAGGAGCAAAGGAAAGCTGACGAGAATGTGCTGAGGCTGGTTGAAGAACAAAAAGTATGACCTGCAATTTAACTGCTCCTCCTCCTTTTATAGCATGCACATTATAACTCTGCTCTCTACATATATATAGTATCCAGTTAATTTTTTCTATTGCTTTTCATATCATAACATCTATTGCAATGCGCAGAGAGAGAAGGAAGAGGCGCTGAAGAAAGTTCTCGAGTTAGAAAGAAATTTGGACGAGAAGCAAAAGCTTGAAATGGAAATAGAAGAACTCAAAGGAAAGTTGGAGGTAATGAAGCACATGGGAGGTGATGACGACGCAGCTGTTCAGAAGAAGATAAATCAGATGAACGAGCAGCTGCAGGAGAAGAAAGAGAATTTGGATGGTCTAGAAGATCTCAACCAGCAATTGCTTGCTAAAGAGCGCCAAAGCAATGATGAGCTGCAAGAGGCTCGCAAGGAACTTATGGCGGTATAAAATTTATGATGTCTGCTTTCAGTTTCCACATATAGTAACTAATAATATGCTAAAAGCAGTAAAGAAAGATTGTCGTAGATACAGTTTCGTGTATTCATTTCACTTTTTGCCTCTGTTTGAAGGAGCTCGCCTTTTATTCTTGTATTTAACGCATTTTTGCTCTAATTTGTTTTCAGGGTTTAACTGATATGTTGAGCAGCAGCCGAGTTAATATAGGGATAAAGAGAATGGGCGAGCTCGATGAGAAAAGCTTCAAAAATGCATGCAAGCAAAGATACCCACCCGAAGAAGCTGATATCAAGGCTCTTGAGCTCTGCTCCCTGTGGCAAGAAAAGCTAAAGAATCCTGAATGGCACCCATTCCGAGTCGTTGAAGATAGCAAGGGGAATGCTCAGGTAACTTCAAATGACTTTAATCAGTTTTTGCCTATCATGGTTGACATTTTATTTCATACTATATCAGTTACAGTACTTGCCATCTTTAGAACTTTCACTTCAATCTTGTGCAGCACGTGTTGAAAGAGGACGACGAATTGCTAGTCGACCTCAAAGAAGAATGGGGAGAAGAAATCTATGACGCCGTTGCTACAGCCTTGAAGGAAATCCAAGAATACAACCCGAGCGGGTGCTATGTGGTTCCGGAGCTGTGGAACTTCAAAGAAAACAGGAAGGCCACTCTGAAGGAAGTCATTGCATACATTTTCAATCAACTGAAGACGCTCAAGCGCAAGAGAACCTAACAAGATCTCAATCACTGATGATTTCAAACAGCCCATTTCAATCTGTGAAACCAACCCAAGATCTTCATTTTTCACTTATGAGGCTGTTTATTATCTGAGTTGTAGTTATTATGATCCTAAATCTAATTTGCATTGTTTCCTAATGCTGAAAGACCAAGAAACTGTTTCATCAGCTGTAGGGCATTGTCTGGAATTGCTTAACAATGCGTTCGTGAAATAATTATGTTATTGCATTTGCCCAATTTTGATTGTTAGCATCTTTACTAATGAAACTTTTTTGATTGTTAGAAAAATAAAATTGTTTCTAAAATAAATTTATAGGAATGTGATAATACAATTTTACACTAGCATTTGACATTTGGCAAATATAGATTTAAAATCCCATAAATAGTGAATGTAGGAATAACGTGGGTTCACATTTTCAAGCACTATAAACACACAGCTTCTTCAGCTTTACCAAATTCCCATTTCGCGAGCCAAAGCCCTAGAATTCGACCATGTCAGACAATCAAGGTGATCAATCACTTCTTAATTATCTTGAATTTTCTTCGCCATTGTTGAATTTAGCTCTTCACTAATCTCTTTTATGAATTTGAACAGGAGATAAAGCGAAGCTGCTGAATCAACCTAAGACCGAGAATAATGAATACGACGAGGTATTAGATTCCGCCTCTGATTTTGCACTGTTTTGAGCTGAGAATTAAAGGAGCTTCTTTGATTTTGAATTGATTAATTCATTTTTTATGCTTCTTTGAACATTAGTACTAAATTTGCACCTTCGTAAATTTAACTAAAAATTCATATGGTAGTTTTTCGATTGAGCAGCCAGTTGAATAATTATGAATTTATATTTAGCTATGAATTATTCAATGTAATTCACAGAGATCACTGTATTTGATTTCCAAGGCTATCAAATTGTTGAATTTCATTGCAATTCCTTGATTCTAATTTCTAGCTTGCCGATTAAAGTTAGTAAATTGTTTGAAACACAGTGATGATTACTAAATTTGGGCCTTTTTTTGCTGAGATTACTGTTGGTTTTCTTCAGATGGAAATGGATAGTATTCAGAAGAAGAAGGAAGTGGTAGAGAAGGTAAAAACCAATTTTCTGTTCTTTCATTTTCTTCCAAATTCTACTATTATCCTCAGTTTTTTTTTTTTTCTTTTTTTCCCCAAATTTCATTATGCAGGGGCTTATACCATATGATCCAAGCACTCTGCCATCATTTGAAATGCCTTCTCAACCGGCACAGTCCTCGTCTCCCTTCCAAGACTCGTCGTCTCCTCACGGTCTCGACAACACCCACCATTTCGGTGAAGTAGACATTCCCATGCGGGATGTACGAACTTCATACACTGCGGAGGAGACCCTGCGAATTTTCCAAGCCTATGTGGACATCACCGAAGATCCAATCATCGCCAACCGACTAAAAGCAAGGACTTTCTGGGAGAAAGTCGCGGAGAGGTATAACGAGGTGCGCCCGGGAGGTGCCCCGCAGCGCACATCTCGTATGCTTCGAGCCCACTTCGATAGGGCGAACCCAGAAATCAAAAAGTTTTGCGTCATCTACAATAATCTCGAGTCGCGAGGGAGGAGCGAGGCGAATGAGGTGGATATTTTAACCGAGGCGATGACCACTTATCAGGAGGAGAACAAGAAACCGTTCAAACACGTAAAGACTTGGGAGAAGGTTCGCCATTGCAAAAAATGGGCGGGCAACGGAGAAGCTTCACCGAAGAGAGCCAAGTACAGCTCCGGTGGCCAATTCTTCAACAACGGCGAAGCCAACCCTGTTCCAAGCGAGGGTGGCGGGGGTGAGAGCTTTGATGTGGAGCCGAGTAGCCCTGTGATTGGGCGAAAGACGGGTAAACGAAAGACGAAGACGAAGGGGGAGGCGATAGCCACGAGCAGTGCGGCAGCGGAGGATATGAAGGGGTTTCAGGTGGCACTTGAAAATTTTAGCGAGGCAATTTTGTTGAGTTTGTATTACAAAGCTTACAACAAAAATACGTCTCAAATGAATGAGGAGAAATTGCGAATGCACCTTCGCTTTCTGAAAAGTCTCGAGACTAAATTGGGATTCTCTTAATGTAAATGTAGTTGTTTTTAAGTATGTAATCTTTTTTATTTTTAATTATGTAATTATTTAATTTTAGTGAAATTTGTATAATCTGATTATTCACATGTGAGGATATATAAATATTAGATATTATTGCAAATTATAACTAAATACCATAGGTTGGGATAATTGATGATTCTCCTAAATATATAGGTTGGAATAATTTTCTCAACTCAGACCTACAGCAAAACAGCATCTTATTTTCAATTAAAACAAGGATGATTTTTCGAGGTATATATGATGATGTCTATTATATGTTCAAAAACACTGGTGTATTGTTTTTACCTACACGGCTACACCCAGTGGCGGAACCAGAAATTTATACAAGCCGGGGCTGAAATTAAAAAAATATATAATACAAAATACTTCCTCCGTTCCGTCATAGTTGAATCATTTTCTATTTTGAAAATTTTTATCATAGTTGAGTCATTTGCATATATATAAAAATAATAAACACTTTTTCTCACTCTTATTTCACTCTCTTATTTTTTTATATATTTACTTAACAGTGAACACACTAAATATCCATTTTTAAAACACTATGCTGAAAAGTTTCGCCTCAACTATGAGGGAATGGATGTAGTATTAAATTTTACATGTAATATACGCACAATTTTTACGGACACTAGATGATAATAGTTTTGGACGAGTCGACATGTGCCACAGGTCACATTTTCAATTTTTATTTGAAATTTATCTTTCAATGTATATAATTAAGATATCATTCATCCGTTTGTCCCTCATTCTATTTTGCAAATCTATAAGTTTCTCAAAAAGTTTAATTGAGAAAAATACTTTTTACGACAACAAAGAATACTTTTTATGACAAAAGTTGTTACAATTGAGAAAATCAAAGTATCAGTTCAATTGAATTCGGAATTGAAATGTACTACTACTATTTAAATTAGTTGTAGTTGAAATTGAATTATTCCTTAATTTTTTGAGAGTATCCCTTAATTTTTAAGAAAATATTGATACATAAAAGTTAGCAATAACAATAATTTGTTATTAGGAATGTAAGAAAATAATTTTACAAATTAATGTCAATAGTATATTTTTTAACTAGCTTTTTTACAACATTAATTTGTCATACTATCAAATCGGTCAAAATACCAATTAATTTCATTATTTTATTTTGTTTATTATGTTATTAAACAACCCTAGTCAACAAAAGGCCCAGTAACAAAGTAAAAGCCCAAATAGTCGTCTTCTCCATTTTCTCAATTTCCAGTTACAGAGAACGGCGTCGGTCTGGATTGCAGGCTCCTCAAGCAATCTGGGGCGGAGACCTGGCGGAGGACGACCGTAGCAGGGGGGTTCTGGGTCCGGTGCCGGCCAAGCCCCCGCTGGTGCGGGGGCTTGGCTCTGTGTGGTTCCGCCGCTGGCTACACCTAAATATTGAGTGGTAGACAACATTGAGGGATTTCGAATATTTGAATTGATTGAAAATTTGTAAAGAACTTCATTTTTTTTGCCAACCATAGATTTATTATGATTTGAATTGTTCGTTTTTTTTTTATAGAGAGAAGGTTATACTTCTCATTGATTACTTATTTATAGTACTATTACTCATTATTCATGTTAGTTATTCATAAAAAAAATAAATGTATACATAATTGACCGAATATGTATTCAAGGAAGATCAGAAGAGTATCTTAATGGTTTTTACACTACTACTGTTGTTTTTTCAACATTGTCGGTTCTTTCGACGTCCACACTACTTTTAACGATAGCTATTGTATGTAAATCTACTTTTTATTACTAATTCATTGACGATTTCTCTCTCACTATCCATCTTCCCGCACGCGTCCTGTATTGCCGATGTAATAGCTGTTTTCATTGACGTCGATACCAAAAAATCCACAACTTTTTATATTGGTTTATGCTATATATCAACATCAAAATCTGAACTCCACCACTCAATGGATATATCTTTATTAGTGTAAGCATAATTGAAATAAAGAATAAACCAACGTCTCAAAAAATTCGTATTTATGTCCCAACAATTTTTGTTTTGCACTAAATTGGTATCTAGTGTAGGGGTGGGGAATTATACCGAAATATCGGAATACCGGACTTACTGTACCAAAAAAATACCGAAAATACCAATTTTTCGGTATACCGTAGTTTTCGGTACGGTATGATACCGTACCGAAAGCTTCGATACGGTAACGATATTAGATTTCCTATACCGCGGTATACAATGGCATACCGAATCTTCAGTATACCGGTATATGCCGGTATATACCGGCATACCGAAGATTCGGTATATACCGACACTTCGGTATACCATTGATTATTAAATATATATATACCTATATATAATATTTATGTTATATTTATAGGATTATTATTATTTATAGCAGGTTAGGATCCTCCATTTTCAGTTCCATCTACAAGGAATGTATTTTGTCAAATTCACTAACAAGGTTTTAAGAAATGAAGATAATGTTCTCATGATTTTATAATTTATTTTTGGTTTGGTTGTCAAAGTTTTATAAATTTTAATATTAGAATGATTGTATGGAGTGTAATTGTTTTATACTTTTTGAAGTAGTTGAACAATAGAATTGTTTTTTACTAATATTTTAGTCATAGTATTTTCCGGAATAATAAGTATAACGGTATGCCGTACCGAAGTTCGGTATACTACAAAAGTACGGTATACCGAAATGCGGTACGGTATACCGAATATACGGTATGGTAACGGTATCAAAAATTGTCATACCGAATTTCTGGTATACCGAACTCCGGTATATTGAAAATTTCGGTACGGTATCAGTATGATGTTTTGTCATACCGTAACTTTCGGTACGGTATACGGTATGACACTCAAAGTACGGTATACCATACCGAACAACCCCTATTCTAGTGACACGGCATGCCAAAATTCACAATTAACATTCTTGCATGTCCACAATAGACTATGCAATCACCGCACTTCCAATTTGTGCGTCTTCATAACCTTCTCTCTAACGACAATCACAGATTAGGTGTAATTTTTTATAAAGAACTCCACAGAATTTCGGCGTGTCACACCGTGCCAATTTTACGACATCCACAATATAGCTCCAACAATAGTACAACGATAAAATCGACAACTAAACACAAATTACAAAATTGAATTTCTGCTGCCGAGGTCATTGTCTATGAAGGTCGTAGGGTAGATTTTGAAAATTGATACTAGTCTATGATTTTCATATGTTGAGCACATGCAAACGATGAGGTGTAAAATGATAATGTCCCAAAAATAATACTACTACTATTGAATTATCATTATTAAATAAAAATATTCTATTTTTCAAAATCAATATATAAACCATGCATTATTATAGTCTAGGAAGAAAAATATTCACCTGGTTTATTTATGCACATTATTATATTCTCATACAACTAAAAGTTTAATTTCATGGTATTAAAAACAAATTAAAGCAAAAAAAACTTATGCTCGCTGTCCCCCCTATACATATTATGATCACCTGTGTAATAATCTTCATTACAATTCCACTAAGTATTCTTCACTTATGGCTCCCAAAATCGTTTTAAATAAATAAAAAAAAAAAAAAAAAGAATCCCAGAACTGTAGATCAGATGAACTAAACAATAATTGGCAAAGTAATCAAATTCTAAAATAAAAAGGAATCCAAGTTAAAAGGGTTCAAACTTCACTACATCTTTAGCATCAAATCGACATCGGTTTGATTTTACAAAATTGGGTCCATATTCATTTGAACTGAAACCACTATTTTCTAATTAGCTAGCTATTTAGCCGCACCCCTACATTACTCCATGTGATTCCAAATGTTATGTGACTAGATTTTTGCAAAACTCCAAAATGAAGTTCAAAGAAGTCAGATCCCAATGTTTTAAACTATTGATCTATAATATATTGTCCATTAATTATTTAATGTGTGCACCTTCTCTCCCTCTCTCACTCCATGTCCTGCTTTGTGGTACTAGTGTAAGGAGGTGCAGACAATGGTTGACTCCATAATAGAGTCCAGGTACAGACTGATTCATAATACAAAATTGTGACAGCATAACCCCAATGACTTATGTCCCAATCTTTCAAATGTTGTTATCATATTCTTCATGTAAAAGGGAATCTGTCTCACCATCCTCTCTCCTTCCCTCACTCCAATATCACCCACCAAATACTCATTTCTCCAACTTTTTCTTGGATCCATTGATTGGGATTCCCCAAGTCAACTTTCTTGCACCTACTATAAAATTGGGCCAAGCCCACATTATTAAAACATAACCACATGCAATAATAACACACACACACACTTCTCCACCTTCCTTTCCTTGGTTCTCCACATTGAGTTTAATTACTTCCTCTAACATATGGAAGGTGAAGACGGGGCGTCGGCGCCCTCCACTCCCGTGACGCCTGGCACGCCAGGCGCCCCTCTCTTCGGAGGCTTCAGGAATGGGAATAGGAGACAACCTTCCCTCCTTAGGAGTAGTTGCAAATGCTTCAATGTTGAATCATGGTCATTGGAAGATGGGCCGTTGCCCCCTCTCTCATGCTCATTCCCTTCCCCTCCCATCTCCCTTGCTAGAAAGGTGTGTTCACCAAAGATGTCGCCATTTTTGTCATTTCCCCCCTAATTTCAAAATAATGAAACTATATGTAATAAAATAGGTGGGAGCAGAGTTTATAGGCACACTCATCCTAATATTTGCCGGGGCCGCGACGCCGATAGTCAACCAGAGGAGCGGAGGGGCGGAGACGCTCCTCGGGCTGGCTGCGTCGTCAGGGCTGGCAGTCATGATAGTCATACTCTCCACGGGACACATCTCCGGGGCCCATCTCAATCCGGCTGTCACGTTCGCCTTCGCGGCTCTCCGCCACTTCCCATGGAAACACGTGAGCGGATAATCTTCATATTATTATTAGTATTAATTAGTGAAAAATTAATAAACTGAGTCATTAATTTGTAGGTGCCGGTGTACATAGGTGCACAAATGAGTGCATCAATATGTGCTTCATTTATGCTAAAGGCTATTTTTGAGCCAATGATGGGAGGAGGGGTGACTCTGCCTGGTCCCACAGTGGGATATGCTCAAGCATTTGCATTGGAGTTCATCATCACCTTCAACCTCATGTTTGTTGTCACTGCAGTTGCTACTGATACAAGAGCTGTGAGAACACCATTTTTCTTGCATTTTTTGCTATGCATTTATTACTTGCCACTACTACATTTCTAGTTAGATCACCATTAATTGAAGAGACGAACGATATTAATTTCCTAGACAAAGAGCCCAGTGCTACTGGTGATGGTCACTTTCTATTCTGGCAACAATAAATGAAATTAGTATATGAAATCAAGTGGGATCTCAGATCCCATAAAACTAGGATAGTTAAATTAGTGAGTTTGGAGTATTTTATTTTGACTTAAACTCAAAGAGTTGGATTTATTTTTATTGTGATATTTAAATAAAACAGGTGGGGGAGCTTGCGGGGATTGCGGTTGGAGCTACTGTCATGCTCAATATACTCATAGCCGGGTAATACTATCAACTTTTTCTCACCAATTATTTCATTTTTTATTTTTTATTTTTAACAAATTAAGTACTTACATTTCAATACTTTTTTTACATGTGGTTTAAAACTAATAGGCTTTTCCCATGTGGTTAAGAGGCCATTTGAAATTTGAACCGAGAAGTTACATTTCACATAAATTACATTGTAAAAAAAGAAAGGAAAATAAGGAAAAAATGGGCTTAAATGCCCACTGCATTATGTCACATCCAAAGATTTGGTGGGAAATCTTAGAAGAACACTTAAGTTTGTTTGTCTAATTACAGTTGAGAATAGAAGAAACATTTTATTTATAAACAACCTTCATATTGTAAATACTCTTCCATTTCAAATAATGTGACAATCCTACTAAATATAATGGGCCAATAAGCATAGGTGTGGTTGGTCAAAGGCTCATAGACCATGATCAGTTTGGACACAATTTTGATCCAAAAGCAATAATGAATTTGACAACATAAATGTTATCGTGATGCAGGGAAAGTACGGGAGCATCGATGAATCCGGTTAGAACTCTAGGGCCGGCGATTGCTGCAAACAACTACAGAGCCATTTGGGTGTACCTAACTGCACCAATCTTGGGAGCTCTGGCTGGGGCCGGTGTTTATACGGCTGTGAAGCTGCCTGACGAAGGAGGCGACAAGCCGTTGGGAGAACATAGTTTCAGGAGATGAATTCAGACTTCACACATATGTATAAGTTTACATGTAACCAGATGCTCAATGTGGGCTCTCTCTACTTAGTCATTAATGTACATATGGATCAAATAAGATTTAAATTTTCATCCAAACACCAAACGACAAGAAAAGAAATCAATAATATTCAACTCTAATTTAATCTTGTAGGAAGTGCCTGGCCAAATAATCACACACAATCAGCTGGGCATTTTTATCGAACACATTGCATGCAAAACTATGACCCATTTTGATTCAGACCTCCTCAGCCCACATCAAATTCTAAAGAGTCGTAGTATTGTTGCCTGTCAACACGTTGATAAATATATAAATGAAAAATATTAAAATATTTAATTATATAATTTTCAATTTTCTAAAATAAAATTTAAATGTAAACTATTACTAATAAATTACCACTATTAAATAGAACAAGACAATAATAATTAACTTTTTACGTGTGTTTATGATGGGAAGAATGCAAGAAAATAGATTGATAGTTTTAATTCCTCTTTATAATTAATGAAAAATGATAGTGCAAGTATGTAAATATATCTGAACATTAATTAAAAAAATTAAGTCATTATTTTAAAAACATTTATTAAAATAAAATAATATTATGTGGCAAATCATAATATAATTTCACAGTTTTTGGTATTCATATTCACATCCTATCATATCTAATGATCTAGTATAATTAAGTGTTCTTACTCTTATTTATTCCATTAATCTACCATTAAATGTTTGATACTAAGTCATATTCCACTGACTCATTCTATTCACATATTATTCCAGTAACATCGTTTTTCATTTCTTACAAAATGTGTCGAGTCCAAATAAGATAATTAATGGCGTACGAAAGAATTAGTATATATACAACCAATCAAATTTGATCTTTTGTGCAAGAATATTTTTAATATAGGCTATTATATTATATTAATTTAATACATGATCAGATAGCTAGCTTGTAAAGTTACTATCCCATATGGCCCTTGCTAGTGAGTTTTACGGCTATTCACACTGTAGATAACAAGACAACATAATTACCATAAGTATTTCCCCAAAATGGGTAAAACTCACAAGACAAGACATGATAAAAATGACATGTCGTCACACTACAAAAGAAAATTAGTAGTGCAAATATTACAAAAAAGGAGTCTATATAGCCATAAAAGAATACTCCCTCCGTCTCCCATTATGAGTAACATTTTGACCGGACACGAGTTTTAAGAAATGTAAAGAAAAATTGATTGAAAAAGTTAGTGGGATGTGGGACCCACTTTTTATATTGGTTTTATAATAAAATGTAAGTGAAATGAGTTAGTGGAATGTGAGACCTACTTACCATTTATAGTAAAAATAAAGTGCTACCCTTAATTGGGGACGGACCAAAATGAAAATTAGTAACTCTTATTTGGGGACGGGGAGAGTATTTCCTTTGTTCATGAGATTTAACTCAAGAACTTTGGTTGGCATATATATACACACCACAGCACCCTTTTTTACCCCATGTACATCTCATATTTCAACATCGATCATTGATATACACAAAATATATTACTGTTATTATATACCTGTCACACATATATAATATATTGAAATAATTAATATTGAAAATTCCAGATTTTTTCAAAATGAAACAATGTTTTGATCCCCTGGCTACTACGTACTCCAACTAATTACTAGTAGGCGCGAATGAAAAAAAAAGTTTTAGTAAAATAAAACATACTAGTACTAACATTTTGTGAATAACTGACTGTTAATTGATTGACTCTTTATTCGTGTATAAAAACTACAATATGAAACAAAATACTTACATATTTTGAATAATTGAATAGTGTTTCATTCGTTCCACTCAAAGTGCTCTATATTTTTCTTTTCGAAATATCTAACTCAAAGTGAAATATTTTTAAAAATGAAAACACTGGATATTCTACTCTCATTACTCAACAAACTAATCAACACTGAAAAAATTAAATGTCGAAAAAGAAATGTTCCCTCTTACCAAAAAATAATGACTCATTTTATTATTTTAGAACGTCCATGACTTATTAGAGACTCATTTAGTTTCGATTTTTTATAACAAGTCTCACACTAAATCACTCCTATTTTATTTTAAAACTAATAATGTAATCCATGCATGTGTTCTAGTACTAATTTTTAGTCAAATAATTTCAAAAACACTCATCCCCATCATACCCTAGCTAGTGCCTAATTCTTTTCAATGATTAGGTCTTTGTAACTGTAAATCTTCGTTCCTTACATAGTACCACAGCATTTATATTACTACTACAAACATTGTTGAGTCCAATGGCTATCTCAAAATCCCCACATTTCAACAACTTTCAAAAAATCAACTTGAGTTAAAAACCCTCAACCACAATTTCATCAAAAATATGGAGAAACAAGAGAAGTTGAATCTGGTGTTGGATCTAAGCCTCTCAAGCAAAGATTTAGAGCCACAAAGCAATCGAGTCTTCTCATGCAACTACTGCACCAGGAAGTTCTACAGCTCGCAGGCCCTCGGCGGCCACCAGAACGCCCACAAACGCGAGCGCCGCCTCGGCCTCCACGACCGCTACTCCCCTCTCCCTCTCCATAGCGTTGTGGCCCCACCGATTAGGTTCAAATTCGGGCGGAGGCCTCTCGCTGTCGCGGCCGAGGGCGGCGGTTCAGCTTGGCCCAGCCGCCGATGGGCGGCCGCGCCGCAGCTGAAGACTGGCAATCAAGAAGAGTTGAAATTCTTGGATTTGTCTCTTAAACTTTAATTAATAGGTTTCTGTTTAATAGGGCTGGTTATTCTGTACATTGGTTATTGATTAACCAGTAATCGAACCGAAACCAGCCGGTTATCGATTATTCGATAAGTTAGTTTCCTAGTAAGGATGTTCAATTCTTTCCATTGCTGAATTTATTAGGATCATGTTTGAATTTGTTTTTTGTCTTCTCACTCACAATCTTCTTAACTACCAACATTTTGCCACTATGTTTAGAATTTAATTTGGTAAATGAGCATCAATTAATTGACATTGCAAAATGTTCCATAAATTGTTCCGAATATGTATATGATGGCATAAGAAATTGTGGATTAGGTTAGTGTAGGAATGAGAAGAAAATGATTATAGTATTTAGAGAAATAGGTTTAGGTATAAATGAAAATAAGTACAAGTTGTCAGCTAGATACTAGCTAGGATGTGAAGATCTGTTCAAATTATTTAAATTATTTAATTTAATTTAATTTATTTTCTAACATTTGTCACGTTTATCGTAACTCTGCAGTAAGTTTTCAACCGGTACATAGTACATATACAGACAATAGTAGGTGCATGTGTAATAAAATCATGTGTTATAGATCCTTGATTGATATGCATAACGTGGATGGTTAATTTGATCCCAAATAGTATAATTAATACTCCATGCTACCCGTCTAAGATGACACATCTTTTTATCGACTTGTTTTGAAAAAAATGATGATATATAGTTAAAGTGGAGAAAAAATAAAATAAGTTAGAGAATATTATAGAAGACAGTTCACGTGAAAAAAAGGAACGTGTCAACTTAGCTAGGACGGAGGGAGTAGTACTATATCATTTTGTTATTTTGAGATGTCCACAAAAAATAGTCTCATTTTTGTAAATGGAAAGCATCTCTCTTATATTTTACCTACTATTTTTCTTCTCTTGCATATTTTACCTACTTTCTCTCCATATCTCTTTTACTTTACCTACTTTGTTTCTCTTATTTTACCAAAAATTTTCATTAAAACACATGCCGTCCACAAATGAGACTATTTTTTGTGGACGGAGGGAGTATATACTAATAGATACTACTATGATTCTAAAATATTAACCCATGGGACAATTATCAAGGAATTCAAACACTATATCTGAAATTGAGCAAAAAATACCAAAATGAAAGCATATTTTGGCTAATCTGAATCACTTTTTTGTGAGTGAGAATTTTAGTGTATAAAATAAATTAAAAATACTACTAATTTTAAAGCAAAAATGAAAAATATAAATTATATGAAATCTACCTACCTTTCTGATAAAGGATAAGAAAAAAAATATTTTTTAGAATGAATCTAGGTACTCCATTATTTAAATATGAATCATAAATGCAAACAACAATCAATAGTAGTAGGAGTACTATTTTTTACAACAGCCAAAATTTTAAGAAAAATGGTCCAATTCTCATACAGATCAAACTTTATGTCTGCTGTTATTCACCATGTGTTGAACATTGATTTGATTTAGGGTTAGTATTAAAGGTGGAGAGATATGATTAGAGTACAAAACATCACTAATATACTCCTAGAAATCGTGTGCGTAGTTTGGGACAAGCTGAAATAGAAAGTGCGAGTAGCATGAGACATATGGAATATGAAATTTAAATGAGCTAAGTGCCATGTAAGAAGAGTGGGGGCCTACTACTCAATGGCCGATGTAGGTGGAATCGAATGGTCAACCTACCTACAGTTGCATTTCTTGGATCTGCCGGTCACACTAATAGGAGTAATATATTGTCACAATCGCTTTAAAGATATATACTTACTCCTTGTAGATCATTTTCTGATATAATTGACCCGAAAAATGTGGTACATGTTATTAATAACATGATTTAAGGGTGCCAAATTATTTAGTCATGGAGTAAATGGATATTGAATAGATAAACCTACCTGAATGAAGACATTAAAAAAATGTTGTACAACCACCATAATAATGATGCATCAATGTTACTACAATTAAGAACATAATCATAAATATAAAACATGATACATTGAAGCAAAAGTATCAATCTGTATTAGTCTTTCGACTAATATAACAGCAATCACACTTTAGAACAATTAATCCAGATAAACACTGCAGCAGTTGAATTTAAACAACAAAAAACCTAGTTTTCAGAACCTCCTCGTTTCTCCATTTTTAGGGGTAAATGAAAAACCATAATTGATCATCTTTAAAAAAAACTGTTTCTTGCTTAGCTAATTAGCTTCATCTAACATTAAAAGATGCCAATAATGAGTGATCAAATAATCTAAACTGGGGCCAAAAGATGTTAGGAAGTTATCTAACATTGATCAACGGAAAGCGAAGAGCTAGTATCCTAAACAATACTGTGCTAAACTCTCTCCATCAACTGTCAGTTTTACAACTTATTAGTACAATCACAAGGCATCAGGGCATCGATATAAGACCGAGATTTTGTCGATACTGAAAAGAAACGACTCCTTTTTTTTTTTTATCTATTTCTTCTGAATATAAGTTTTCATGCTTTCCATCCAGCGTAAGTACTCATTTTTATCTTTGTACCTCATATAGGCATGCAAGAACTCAGCCAGCTTGTCGTCTATACCCCTTTCCTCCAAGAAATCGTAGAGTGAATCCTGAAGCTCGTCGTCCAATTCCCTGCAAATCGAAACTAAAAGATCAAGAAACATTCTCACCAGTTTTTTAAGGAACGTGATCAGTGGGTGAGGAGGAATGCACAACGTACTTGAATTTGGGGCCCATGTAAGGCTGATTTTTTATTCTATCGTGTCCACGGGTGAATACATTGCGTATCTCTATACCATCTGGCCATCCAGAGCAAACAAACTCCAATATGTCGCCATCTTTCCCCTTCACGATATCAACTATCAAAGTAACATGAAGCTTCATGTCCTCCTTATCATCGTGCATTTTCATGGGAACAGATCCATCAAACATAGTCACCTCTATTTTGATCTCCTCATCCTCTCCGAATTTTCTGCTTAATCGAATCCACTGCTCCCCTGATCGTTCGTCAACCTTGAATGAATTGAATTCCGGTATAGGCTGTATGCATGAAGATTGTCAGGTTAATCATTGCTTTAGTATCTTTCTTTTTTATTTGGTTATTCCTCTCATCCACATTCAAGAAAACAAATTACTGTTCAACAAGACGAGACAAGAAGCTTCTTCATAAATCAAAATAAAATATATAATCGTCTTAATTACTATGATGGAAATGAGACTTTTTTTTATTATTATTGACATTCAAGGTAATAATGCCACAAAGAAGCATTTCACCTGCAAATGTTAGATAATTCGCACTATAATAATTGACATAAACAATGGAAATAAAATGCTGATCAGTTTACTCAAAATGCAATATTTTCCTAAGTGGTATAAGAACTAAAAGTAGTCAATACAATAGGGACACAAATAGGAAGCCTAATGGCATAAAGTATGGGTGTCTGGCTAGCAAAATAATTTTCCTACCTTATTACATTTATGCAAAAATGGCAACAATTTACAGCTTTATGGTTGTCAGCTTAGGCTGAGTGACAAGATTTTCATCATGTTTGAGATCATTCATGGCTTTTGTGGTTTGTTCAACTCTTTCAAAATTATTAAAACTAGCTCTATCAGTATCAACCGACACTGACTTATGGGTAAACAAATATCGTAGGCAAGTATTGGTGCCGCCATAAAGGCTAACATAAGTGGTGACAAACAAATAATAGTCAGCCATGGACAACTCAGCTGATTTCAAGGACCGAAAAAAGAAAGAAAGAAAGAAAGCAAGAAAGAAATGAAACATTCTAGGATCCATGGCTCTGATGACATCGGAAGGCTTGCAAGGGTGATGCATTTTATGCTATATAAGCCATATGAACATTCTAAAGTATCAATATCCTTTACTACTACTATGACAGAGTAGAGCTTCTCCTGGTCGGTTCATTGGATGACACAGCTAACAAAGAAATGCAACTACGGAAGTCCTAGTAAAGCATCAAATGATAGTGGAGTAGTGAGGACACCCAAATGAGAGGATTAACAGGGCATGATCTTTCAAACTTCAAAGGTCAATTTTCTATATTTTCTAGTCTTGTGGACAACACTAGTTTTCTGGTAGATCATGACGATAAAGATACAAAAGGAACCAAACCCGGGACAGTCAAATCAATCCAGAAGGCGCCTCCCGCCACGTCACAAGGGTGACAAGTAGTTATTTATATCTCTGTGATATTAGCTTAGGTTGTTGGAAATGATTTGTATCTTAGTGGAGAGTGTACTTTGCAGCTCTTATCCAGCTCCTTCAAAATAACAATACAATCTTTCTTCTACTCTCTCTAGTCTCCTAACCCTACCAGTGTTGGCATGAGCACACAATACCACTGCTTAACAAAGTTAAACACCAGTTGTAACAGAACATAAAAGTACAGACTTGTAAGAAGATGACAATCAATCAAGAAAATGCTCCTCAACTTGAAAATGAAGATACATTTTCACTTTTAGTTTAATTAACAGACGAACCGTAAAGCAGGAAGGCATTTCTACACACTCCAACTCTCAAGGTGCAATTCACCAAATACAGTGGAGTTAACACATAGAATCATGTAATGCGTCTTTTGTTTATGGCTAAACACAACCATCCATGTATGGGCAAACGCTATTACAAACAGATGGAATTGTATTCCGCTTCACGAATTCAGAGCCAAAAGGGGCATAAACCGAAATGAGGCAGCCATTAACAGATCAAAAACAACTGCAACTCATCCCTGAATCCAAGGCAGGTTTATACCAGAAAAATTAACAAGATTGCAAATTTACAGCTTAAAAAATGTAACACTCCAATCCTCTCGAATAGCAGTAATCATTTCATATGTGTAAAAAGTACTCGCCAATGAACATGAAACAGAGTAGAATTTCGCCATACTACCTCAGAGGGCGGGGAGTGATCAAGCTCGTATTGGATTTCGTTCCGAATGAGGCGAACTATGTTGCCCTCGAACGCCGATTTTCGCATATCGGTGGCGTAATTTCTGGTTGAAGATGTGAGAAATTGGTTGAGGGGATTTGGGAATTGGTGAAAGACAAGAGTTCTCACGGCCCCTCGCAATCCACGAACAATGCGATGAGCCATTTTCGCATAGATTGATGCAGAAGATGCGATCTGCAAATTCCTCTAGGGTTTATGGAGGGTTTTGGGTTTCATCTCTTATTTTTCTCCCATTCTAAGTATTTTCTAATTCAATTTTTTTTTTATCAAAATTTATATATAAAAAAAACCTTTACTTTCCATCCCCAAAATACGACTCAAGTCTCTCCACACTTATTTTTGTCACATCTAGACTATATATATATAAAAGGGGAGTTTTGGGAGTTTTTATATAACTATTTCATGAGAAGGATGTTAACGAAATAAACAAAAGTTATTAAATTGGTTAATTGATTACAATCATGATCATATAAATAATTGGACGGTTACATATGGTGATGGGAATTTATGATGAGGATTAATGAAATCATGTTATGATGTTTGTTGCGGCTCTAATGTAGAAGATGAAAAGTTTTTTAAGTTTTAAACATAGGGAAGTTTCGAGGTTTTTAATTTAGTAAGTGAAAGGTTTTGTAACGTCCCCTTCTCTCCATGCATCACACGTCAAAGTTTTAATTCTATCATGACAAATGAAAGGTTTTGTAACACCCCATTTATCTCCTTGCATATATATAATAGTACCACTCACTCTCTTCCTCTCACATCCATAATTCCCTCTCTTTTCTCTCTCTAAAATTCATTATTATAATGGTGGTGCTATCTCACGATCGGCAATCTCACCCACATGAAGACATGCAAGGCGGGCAGCAGCCATCCCCGTCGTGGACCTATCTTAATCTGGCGCCAAAACCCTCATGGTAGACGCTGCAAAGAGCTTGGTTTCATCAAAGTGGTCTATCATAGAATCTCCATGGCTTTCCTCAAATTTGGAAGTTGGAGCCATGAAAAATTTTCAACTTCTCCACCAACCCCGACCTCGCCTCCCGCAAAACTAACTCCACACCGTGCCGGGAATCTCCCAAACACTAATAACAAATGGTATTTAACATGGATTGACTTATATCTTATATTGTAACTTATGCATATTGATAACTCGCCTTTTAAAAATCTTGACGACAAATACCTCCATCAACAAATGTCAGGTTTTTTGAAATAAAAATAACAAATAGTTTTGAACTGGGACGGAGGGAGAATTTTATTGATATTTGGCTCATTTGTTAGTCATGATGAGTATATTTTAAAGTTAAGGGTTTAAGATTTAGGTTTCAAGGTTTGGGTTTTTAGTGTTTAGTGTCACTATATTGCAATGAAATGAATGTTTCGAAGATGAATGAGGGAAGTTAAAAACTATAATGAAACAAAACAAAATCTCTATAAATACCTCTCATGTGTTGAAATTTTAGGAGAAACGATTCATGTACAATTTGCATGTCCAGGTTCAGTCTTTTTTGACATTTATATTATTACTATTAGTTTGGTTGATTGTAGATTAGAGTTATTCTTTTAGTTATAAGGAACGGAGGGAATATGTTTTAGTTGTATAAAATTCATAGTCATTTTGTTTATAATTTTTAATATAATAATATTATTTCTAATTTTATTTAATTAATTTATAATCTAACATTAATTTCTTAAAATATTATAAGTTAGTGCATTGCACACGGTGATACTAGTTTCTATAACATTTAAGTCCTTCTCGGTTCTCCACTTGAATTGAGGAATAATATTGCATTGACTATCAGACAAAATATAATTTTAATCATGGTCTTCGATTTGGAAACCATACTTTTTCTATAGTCGTTTGATGAGATAGATACAAACTATTTAAAGTTTACATGAGAATATTGCATTCAATATTATAATTGAATTGAAACTTATGCATGCATTAATTATGATTTCTTACTAGAACAAGCCATCTAAGAAATAAACGTTTTTTTCGTAATTCACCTCTAAAATCTTAATTTTTTTCAAATTTGGATTTTCGCATATCAGCTTTAAAATCGTCTATGCATGCATTATGAAATTATTGATTTATTCTGATTTTACCGCCAATCAAGATTTCAGCACTAAAATAGAGGGATGACTCATTTACGTAGCACCATGAAATGTCATTTTAAACGATGTCATGTTTTAGCAACGAAACAACACTATATTTTACTACTAATATTTTACTAAATTAAATAATTTTATTTGTTGAATTATGATTTATATGCATAGAATTCCTCTTTATTTAAAGATGAAGTTATTATCTTGTAATTATATTATTCGTTAGTAATGATTCGTATAAAATTCATCGCATTAGCCACATGTTTATGTTATATTACATTTAATGCTTACCCGAGTCGTATTCTATTTTGGGTTGTCTCAAGTTACTTGAGTCATTTCCTTTTTTGGCTAAAAATAAAATATTAAATCACACATACTTTATTCTTTCTTTTATTTTACTTTCTTCATCTTTCTTACTTTATTCTCTCATTTACTTTATTTAAGTCACTAAACACAACTTTCTTGAATCTCGTGCAAAAAAGAAACGCCTCAAATAACGTGGAATGGAGATATTTCTTTGATGAGTGATGCTAAATGGCCACATTATGGCCAGCTATAATTTATCTTTTAGCTGAAAATTAAATGAGTTCACTTAATAATTAAGTCGCCTTAAAAATATCAAAATCTTAACTCTTAAGACAACTCTACCCTCTACCTTAGTTTATAAAGTAAGTACTTTATATTCATCCATCCGACATTATTTTTATTATTTTTAGAAGATATTTACGTTTTATTAGAGTACTTTCTATCCTTTTGCTTTTTATTCAGATTTTTATACAAAATAATATTACTCGTCATCTACTATAATCTTAAGAAATATTTTTACCATTACTATTATTATTTTTATTTTTATAAATTAAGTATGACGGAAAAGTTATCATAAATTCATAATTTAGTTATAACTTAATATTAAGTTTCAATACTACGTTGTCATAATATTTCATAATCTAAACATCGTATATCATAGTACAGTATAATATATTTATTATTAGATTATAACACACCTTAGTGTTTTTTTAAGTTAATTTGTGATCAATTGGAAGTTTATATTATACACCTTAGTGTTTTTTAAAGTTAATCTGTGATCAATTGGAAGTTGGAACTATGTAATGGTTATGTATATTGATAAAATGTTATGAAATTTTCTTATTTATACTCCCCCCGTTCCCTGGAACTTTTTGAAACGGTACGAGTTTTAATGTAAAATTGGTAAAATAAGAGAAAGATGGAATTAAACAAAAGTGTATTAGTGAAAAATGGTACTCACTTTATTAGAGAGAAACAAATTTCGACAAATAGAAAGTTTCTATTGTAAGAGGACGATCAAAGGAAAAGAGTTTTTATTTTTAGGCAACGAGGGAATATATAGGGGAGTATTATATATGAACACAAATATATGTAACGAAATGCTATGCTATTAATTGATACAAATCTAATAAACTTCAATATCAGTTAGTACAATCCTAAAGAAGTGATATCTAAAATCAGTTTCTAATATATTCAATCAATTGGTCAAGTTGATTAAATACTGATTACTGAATATAATTCATTTTCAATTTATCAATCAAATTTGAATGTAAACTTAATTGAGAATTGTAACTATTCTTCTGAATCTCAATCAAATTTTCTAATTAGTTATAATAAAAATTTTGTATTGAATTCCAGTATTTTAATCAACTGTAAAATCAATGGATAACTCTAATTATTGAATTAAATCTATAATCAATTAAAATTTCTAATTAATTAATATAAGATAAATCGGCATGTTATGACTTCTTAAATTATTAGTATAAAAGCTGGTGTGCTAATAAATTCAATCACTATAAGATTATAATTGAAAATTGAAAAATTATTAAATATACAATATATGTTGTACATAAAAACAAGTTGAATATTACTATTAAGTAAACATATTATAGTGTACATAAAAATAAAAATAACTGACTCGAAAATCACTATATCAAAATCGACGAGATTGAGACGGTGTGGGAGAATTTTTCAGGCATAAACCTCGGTATATTCTTTTTTCTTTAAATTTTACTTAATTTTGTTTTCAATTTTTATAAATATATGAATTAAATTCAAACTTAAAAATAATACTCTCATCTTTAAAACAAATAATAAAGGGTAATAGTGTAAACAAACTTGATCGTTAAATAACACAATTAAGTAGTTGTTGCTTTTATACTATATATTGACCTAAATATCCTTTTATGGCTGGCCATACGTAGTTTATCTTAATAACTCACCATATTTAATGCAGATATAGGTTTCAGGCTTTAGCCTTTGTCTTTGGCTCTTTGCACTATAAAAGCTATTAATGGAGCATTATTTAAACAATGAAAAAAAGCTTTTAATGAATCTATCCAATCTAACTACACCAAAACGAAACATAAAAAAAGTCGGCATTGTTTAGAAATTTAAACAATGGAGCTTTATATTAGACAACATAGTATATAATACTTAGAATGAGATTAAATATCTCTAACTTTAAAGATTTGTAAACAATATGCCTGAAAAATAACATTCGATTACTTGAGAGAAACGTGCGTATGTGGCAGTGTATAGAAAAGCAAGTTTGGCAATACTATTAGGAATACAAAAAAGAAAAGAATAGAAAATTACACTCAATATAGTATGTGGCGGTGGTGTAAGAGACTATACTTGTTCAATGACCTTTGAATAAAGGAAATCTGTAAATACTAATAATAACTGAAGTATATCCTTTTTAGTAAAATTATGTTTTATGATTTCTAATCATTCAACTATTTCCTTTTGAGCATCTATAAATTATGTACATGATTAACAAGAAAAGTCAAATTGATTAAGTAAGGTAATAGCATATTTGATTTACAAAAATATGCAACAATAGCTTATAAAAGATAGAAATATAATGAAGTAGAAGAAAAGAACGAAAAAAGTAAATATATAAAAAGTCACCATAGTTTAATTTTTCTAAATCATTCACAATATGTAATCTAAATAAAATTTGAGATTTAGATCTACAACTACTTTGGTTAGCATAAAAGCCTTTTATTTTCGAAAATACAATAGTGTAATATAATCATGAGTTTTAATCAATAGTTCATATGGTAGATATGAAACTGAAAACATATTTTTTATAGATCTAAAAAATTTGTAGACGCATGAGCAGTTTTACATATTTGAGTTTTTCCCATTTTTGCATTAATATTAGAAAATTTTGTATCATTCGTCATATGGAGATGGAGATTCAAGAAATCCTTTTGTGAAAAATTCTATTATGTGTAGAGGTTAAAGGCCTCACCGAAATCTTACCGAAATAAGCAATACTTTTGCATTTACGAGCAATTTTTGTGTTAAATGGAAATGCTCATATTTTTATAGGGCGGGCGGAAAAAGTGTACATATTTTTTGGGATGGAGGGAGTATGTGTTTTATACTATTAAAGATTGTAATGAATCTTTTTAAATTTGATATAATTCTTTCGTCCACTAAAAATAGAAATTCTTTCATTTTTTGTTCGTCACCTAAATATAAAAACTTTCCTTTTAAGGAAAATTCTTTCTCTCCAATGAGTCGGGTCTCATTTTCCACTAACATACTTTTCTTTCCATCTATTTCTTATTTTATCAATTTTGCTTCTTTCCATCTATTTCTTATTTTATCAATTTTGCATTAAAACATGTGACGTTTCAATAGTTTCTATTTTAAAAAAAGATGGAGGGAGTACGATAAATGTAATTGACATATAAAAATTATGACAAAATAAGTTTGATAGTATTAATTTATTATGTGACATGTGGAAGGTATGACAACATAAGCTTAATATAATATCAATAATTTGATTCAAAAAAGAAAAAAAGCCTAATACAAGTTTTAGTCTATAGTTATAAAAATAAATATATTAAGGTGGACAGATGATATTACGGTGTGTGCGACTAATAATTAAAAATAAATATAATATATTTAGAAGGAAATACCTTATATAATTATGATATATTAAATATTTATCTAAGTATATTATGATTTGACGAAATACCTTATTTAAAATCATTGATTTTAGTTATAAGATTTTGATTAATCTGACAAAAATATTAAAACACGAAATATTATTATTTTTCTCAAATTTCTCATTCACTTACAAAATGTTGCCATTTAGTGATGTTCAAAATGATACATTTCACTACATTAAGCTTTTAATTTTTTTCTTTTTGTTAAAACACTATCATTTTAAATATCATAAAAGGACTACATTTATATGCAAACGTGATATAAAAAAAAAAGAGAAATTAGAACTTTAATTTCGGTATGACTGAACAATATTTTACTATAAACTTAATGGGGAGTGATCAATTGCTAACTCATCTCTTAGTTGCTAACTACAACTAATTTAAGGTCATAAGATTTTAGAAATCTTGTGGTCTACAATTTGCCATGTGTAATTTCGTTTTTCATTTTTTAATATTAAAAAGATAATAGCAACTATCAAATTTAGGGTTTAGAAATACAATGTCAATACAGTGTATGAAATACATCAACACGAAGACATAATAATGTCAACACAATTTCATATTGACATTTTACAAGCATAATATTGACATATTATGTAAGGTGTATTGACATAAATCTGTTCGTTAAAAATACGAAAATTCAAAAAAAAAATCAATTTTTTTCAAATTTTGACGTCGGAACATATGCATGTAGTATATCGTTGGAATCCTTATAAAATTATCTTTAATTTGATATATGTTATATGAATTTAAATTTTTGAGATTTCTTTTAAAAGTTAGTTATAACTAACTTGACATTAATATCCCTATTGATTTTTATTGGAATTAATCCTATAGTCTTATTGACGTTTTTTGTTGATCGTATTGACATTTCGTGGTTGATGATCTAGGCCTTTAATTTGAATATCTAATGGCTATTATGGAGTTGTAGTTAGCAATTAAGCATTGAGTTAGCAATATAACACTTCCCTAAACTTCATAATATGGAGTATTTATTATGTACAAATATACTATATAAAATTTTGCATTTGAAATTTATTATGTAGTGTAGTACTCCATTTGTCACATTCAAGATGTCCCATTTTCCTTTTTAGTTTATCCCGCTCATGATGTCCACAAAAGTTGACACTAACAGATTGGTAAACCCTTTTTTAATTACACGACAAGACACACCGCACGTCATATATTTATGATTGCAATGTATTTTGACCGATAAAACTGTTTTTGCATATCTTTAATATCATTGTATCTGTTGTTGTGTTTCTACGTTTTTGTATATTGTACACTCTTTGATTTTACTCACACATATTTTCTTTGTTCTGTATATCTTATTCTAATTAATTTATACTCTTTGATCATTAGCCATATATGTTTTCTTTGTCATTAATTTTATTGTTTTTACTCCTCTAAGATCATAAATTAAAATTATATAAAATCATTTGTTGAATTTAAAATGTTTCATTCATTATGGAGTAGTAAATTATTCATTTAGTATGCGCCAAGATAACTACATTTATGTTTTTATAAATATTCATGTTGCTTTGAATTCTTATTTTCTACTATAATTTTTTTATATTTTGTACTATTCATTATTTGAATCTTCTATGTACCGTGCACAACACGGGTATTAATACTAGTCATACATTAAAACTCGTGTCATTTGCAACTTTGTCTATTATTTTGGACGGAGTGAGTATAATTTATAGTAGAGAACAACCATCTCCGGTGGAAGTTGACAATCATAATTAAGTACTCACTCTATCCCAATAAAATTGAACCATTTTCGTTTTTGTACATTCATAAAATTTAACCATTTTCGTTTTTGTACATTCATGAAAGCATGATTAATGACATCAAAAGGACGGGATGACATCCATCTCAACCATCCCCCGGAATTCAAGTTGGTCCAAACTCGCAAGAATCTCAAGCATCTCACTCACAAGCATTTGATTCTTCAACTTTACCATGACCACTTCCACGAGACCTCCTGTTATAGCTCTAGCCTGGTTCGCACTCAGTCTACCCAACATGTTAATCGCAAGACGCAGCCTCTCTCATTCCAAATTCATCCTTATCGTCCTCCAATATATTGATGAGGGGAGCCAAGTTGTCAGCTTCAAAGAGTGCAACCACCAGTTGTGCCACAACATGATTGAATCTTCTTATATGTGAGCAAGTTTGGCTATACAACTAGGAATATAAAAATAAAAAAAGAAAAAATAAAACTCAATCTATTATGAGGCAGTGATACAAGAGAGTGCTTGTTCAACGCTCTCGGAACAAAGGAATGAACGGAACAATCTTGCAGTGACTCATGTTGAGTGTCTAGTTCTCGAATGGAACTTCGATCATAGTACCAATCTACAATGGCTTCCCTGATTGTCTGCAAATTGCATATACAAAGAAAGTAGTTTTAAATTAATAGCTAGAAATTAAATGTATTAATTATATAAAAAAAATGTGCATATTCAAACATTTCATAACGTAGAACAGAAAATACTCTAACATAATAACTCAATATTTAACATTCCAAATAAAACATAAACAGAAACATTCCTCAAGTTAAAGTAGCTTATTCTAAATAGAAGAAAACTCACATTATTTGCAACAGATATGCTTGTCTGAAAATATGGGAAGTGGCCATGAAGATAGCAAGAGTGAATGAACATTCCTCTGGTTGGAGAGTTCTTCAATCCAAACAGTATCTTTATGAATGTCTTTCGAAATTCTGAAATAACACAATGAAAATGAAAACATTTTTTTCATTAGTTATTTAACTTAGAATTGAGTTCTAGTATTTCGGTAGAGTTGCAGGTCATTGAAAACAATTATAGTACCTATCATGAGTTATAGTATTTCGGTAGAGTTGCAGGTCATTAAGTTCAACTTATAAGCGCAACTGTTGTAGCTCTACTGCGTATTGAACCGGCATAAAATCAAATTAATTTGACGCTTAAGTTGAAAAGTTTGCAAACCAATATTTAGTATAGGGCTGACAATTTTTGATCCGACACGATAATCCGATACGAATCCGCACGAAATTAACCCGACACGAACACGCACGTTTAGGATTTAGGTCCTTATAGAGTCGAGCCAATAAGAACCCGAAAATTTTGGGTTGGGTTGGGTTGGGTTATCCGTTAAGAAAAAAACTAATTATTTTTATTAATTAAAATAATATAATAAATTTTCATTTTAATTATTTTTATTAATTAAAAAATTCTTATAATTTTAATTTTATTACTAAAAATATGATTTATACTATTATTAATTATTTTTTATGATAAAAAGTATTATTGCATACTTAAATTTTATTAATTAGTTAGACTTAATTTTAATATACTTTAATTTTATTATTTGGATTTAAATATTATTTAAATTAATTATTTTAATTTTGTAATATCTTATTTTATCGTGTAATATCAAATTTTAATTATATAATATCATATGTCGGTCATTATCATATAGCGTTTATTTTGTGCAGTAACTTACTATCATTAATAGATGACCGATATTTTTTTAGATGACACGAAATCCGCACGAATCCGACACAACCGATATTTTTTTGGATGACATGAAATCCACACGAATCCGACACGACCGATATTTTTTTGGATGACATTAAATCCGCACGAATCCGACACGACCGATATTTTTTTGGATGACATGAAATCCGCACGAATCTGACACGAATCTGTTTGGGTGGGTCGATATTGGGTTGACCCGATAGCGACTCAATCCGCACGATTTACCAGCCCTAATTTAGTATGCCTGAAAACTATCAAAAGCTGATTCTAGTATGAAGAACGGTGTCTGAATATCTTTAACAAAATATTCAGAAAACAAACACTGATATACAAATAGATAGTTAGATGTAAAGATTTAAGAATGAGATTTTATCGTAATAAGATTTTATCATAATATATGCATGTATATACAATCCCTCGCCAATTTCGGATCCATCTTAGAAGTGCATGTGGTAGGCAAAGCATTGGCCAACTCCTTCATCCACATAAAAAAAATTATTGCATTTATGATATGCCAACATTAAACATTGCAAAAATCCATGTTAACATTCAAAGTAGTAAAGTTTTATCCACCGACAAAACTAGAAGACATTACATCTGAATTTAACAGAAAATATAATTATGAGGATACATATGGAGTTTTCTTGACAAGTACTTATATAAAATAGAAAAGTATGGAAGAATACATGTGTTTTTACCACACCACCGTAAAAATATTGTCTTGTTATGTGCATATGTAGATTCTTACTGTCAATTAAACATTAAGATTTAAGATAAATCACATTTTTGTTTAAAGTATAATTATTTTTGGAAATAGTTTTGAATCTTAACCCCGTCAAGGAAAAAACCGGAGTTGGAAATGCATTTAATTCGGCTAGTATTGGGAAAGAGATTTCGGAACTTATCGCAATGGAGCATGGTAGATAGTCCACCTGCAGAACTCCCAGCGAGAGTTGATTGATGAAGTTAGCACGATGTCAGATACGTATATTGTGACAATGCGCATCTATTTAACTGAAGTAAATTAAGAAAAACATACTTCCTTGGCATTTCTCATTCCTTTACCAAGCATTTCCTGCATCATAACATTAAAAATCCTTGCACCTCGAAACGAGAGGTTCTACTTCTGAATTATTAATATTATTGGATAGGATGAGTTGATAAGATTGTTATCTATAACCATAAAGATGAAGAAAAATAAGATAAAAAATTACCAAAGACTTACTGAGTGCAATATATCTGACATGAATGATGATCCGTCACAATAACGAATGTAAACCTTGTGCCAAGTGCAGAAATCTACCAAATTTAAAAATCAAATTATCATCCATAATTGAGACACATATATACACACAGGGTTGTGATCAACTGAGAACTTTTAGCCTGATTGAGAATAGAGATCCATTTTCAGCCACTCATTTTATTAAATAATGGTCCAGAATTTGGCACATGAAAAATATTTTTAGATTAATTAATTATGAAAGGACAGAATGGTAATTTCATGTTATATTTTATTCAATAAATACTTTTTAAAATTTTAATTTTTTAAATTTTTTTTGTCAACTACACACGTATAATGTCAACTATGTGTATGTACAATTCATGTCAACTACACACATATAATGTCAACTATGTGTACAATCCTTGTCAACTACATATACAATTCATGTCAACTACACATATAATGTCAACTACATATACAATTCATGTCAACTATACACATATAATGTTAACTATGTGTACAATCCATGTCAATTACATGTCAATAATATAGGTCGTTGACGTGAAAATATTTGTTGTTGACATTAATTATTTGTAAAATGTTGTTGTTAACATAATAGTTGACATAAATAATGTTTGATGTTGACATCGTAGTTGACATAATGTCTCTGTAGTTGACATTGCGCGAAAACGACAATTATGTCCCATAATTGACATAATGTCTCTATAGTTGACATCGCGCGAAATTTGTGGATGAGTGGCTGAAAATGGATCTCAATTCTCAATTAAGCTAAAAAATCTCAACTTAACGGGATCTTATACACACATATATATACTTGGATAAGATGTGCAATTAAAATCCATCATGTCTGAAAATTTGGTATGTGGCTCCATGAATTTACTACTTCCAAAAGGTGTTTGTGTTCTAAGGTGACATTTAGATAGTGCGTAACACCATCCACCAGTCTGAAATATAAACATAATTAATCTCGCACAAGTAACAAATTAGTCAGTACGATTTGATTCCGTACAGTAGTTACCTTGAGGCTGAGAGGTAGAGGCAATTGACGATTTCAACAAATGGCAATTTGTTAGGTCATCACTCATCATTATGTAAAATGTAACCAATTGCTTTTATTTTTTTCACTCATCATTATGTAAAATGTAACCAATTGCTTTTATTTTTTTCACTCATTTACCATTGGTAAAACAACTCCACTTCTGCATGGCAGTAATAAATTGTCTCTTCATAGATCGCATTTATATTAATTTACGGCTTAATTGTTTAAATTGTCTCATAATTATAAAATACTTTTATACTTTTTATTCATTTCAAACCACTACGAAAAAAATCTAGATAGTGACGGTAGCTGCTAGCTCAACAACTAGTGACAGAAAAAGCGTCAATCACTAATAGTGACATATTATTCCATCACTAAAGCAAAGCAGTTATCTATGTTTTCTGTCATTTGGTGGGATTAATAGCTTTAGTGACAGAAAAATCCTTCACCAGTATTTTTTAGTAACATGTTTTTTCGTGACATAGTAAGTTTGGCAGGTCCGTCATTAAAAAACTTGTAACTAAAAAATATTAGTGACAAATTTTTCCGTCACTAAATCTATTAATCCCACCTAACAACAGAAAACCTAGATGAATGCTTCACTTTAGTGACGGATAATCTGTCACTATTAGTGACTGACGCTTTTTCGTCACTAGTTGTTGAGCTAGCTGACATCGTCACTTATTTCCGTCACTATCTAGCATTTTTTTAGTGAACATATCAATAAAAATTATCAAAAACAAGCATACTGGCATTGAGTTTATTCTCAAATTTTATAAATTTAGGAGTATCAGTTTCTTCTATATTTAAGTTTGTTGTCAATAGCCATTTTTATTTAAATTGTTAAATTCAATTATGAATTTATGATCATCATCGTTTGTGCTATATTTTTTTACTCAGATTGTTAAATTTGAATGATTAAAGCCTGTGAGCTTAGTATTGAGGCTCCTCTTACACTGTAATTAGAGATCGATCCCTTCCGAACTCCCACCCATTCCTTTCTTTCCACAACAAACATATCACTCCCCTTTCCCAATTCGTCCATTACTAATGTTTTAATTTGAAATTATTACTATAAATTTTAATATTATGCTCTGTCATTTTTATGTAACATCCTCAAATAAAACACCCTTGCTATTTTTGAATTGTTTTAATTTTTAATATAATTTTATTGGGAGTGATATAATGAAAATCATATATCTAATACAAACTCAAAACTTTAATCCTGGCAACTAATTATTATAGATCAACGCTTATTATGTTTCAAGATTAAAATTTCAATAACTTTTGTAAAACTGTCAAGGTATATTAGACGCTTTCATAATACTATGAATCATTTAATTATAGAATAATTGCGTAATCCCGATTTCGGCGTTCTCTCTTCTTCCACTATTCATTTAATTAAATCATTTCAATTACTCTCCCACCCCCCCTTCCAACTTTTTGCCTTTAAAAATCAACACAATTTCAACGCAAAAATTCACCAACAGCTGAACGAAAGAATCGATGAAATTTCAGTGCAAAAAATCAACACATATTTCAGAATTCAACAAAAAAGCAACATGATTGATTCAAAACAAATTCTACAAAAAATCTTCATAAAATTAACAAAGATTTTAGAATCAACATAGAAACTTGTGGACCAAACCGAGAGTGCCTCTCCAATGCAAAGTGAAAAGAGCAAAGCACAAGCTGAAAGAAGTGAAGCAGCATCCGAAACTTGTCAGCTCACCATCCAAAGACAAGCTGGAAAGATGTCTTGCTGTCAAACGGTTAAAGAAAACTTTCAGTTACTTTGTAACTGCTGAAGCAAGCTTTCAATTACGTTGTTTTATATTCTAGCTATTTAGGTTTGTCTTCTACATCTTTCCATTGTCAAGTATATATTCTGATGAGTTTTGTATTCTCCATCATCAGGAGAAAAAGGCATAAAAAAGCATAATCTTTGATAATGGATCATTCAGCTCTTGTTTCCATGTTTGTCACTATTTCTCTTTTGTGCATTTTTTTATCATGGTATCAGAGTAGGATCTTGATCCTGACTCTATATCATATTTTCCTTTAAGCTACGTATTTCTTTTTCTCCTTCTTTAAAATGGCAGAAGAATCTGATGTAACCAGTGGAATTAGACAAAATGCTACCTCTCAAAACTACCCGATTCCTATCCTACCTCAAAATCACCCTATTTCAATTAAACTCAATGATGGAAATTTTCTCATCTGGAAGCAGCAAATCCTCGCAACAATGAGAGGATATGGGCTCGAGCATTTTTTTCACCGGAAGTCATCCGAGTCCTCCACAAACAATTCAAACACAGGGTTCCGATGAGACGTAGGTAAACCCGGATTTCTTGTCTTGGCAACGCCAAGATCAACTGTTGTCCGCTTGGATACAGTCATCTCTATCAGAAAATATCATGATTCTCGTTGTTGGTTTGACCACTGCGCAAGAGATATGGCGTGTGCTTGAAACGAACTTCGCTAGTTAGTCCAAAGCGAGGATTATGCAATATAAACTGCAACTCCAGATGTTGAAGAAAGATAACATGCTGATGCGAGATTATCTTAGCAAGGTGAAGGCTTGTTGTGACCAACTCGGCGCTGCTGGATGTCGTGTCTCTGACGAAGACCAGATCCTGCACATATTGGGAGGATTGGGATCTGAGTATGACTCTGTCATGGTCAATATTACTTCAAGGGCTGATCCGTGGTCTGTACAAGATGTGACTGCTTTGCTTCACAGCTTCGAGTCACGTTTGGAATCAACTAAACAAACTACCATGAACATGGATGGATCACAGCCTAGTGCAAATATGGTTCAAGCCTCTGGGCAGAGAAAGAATGGAGGTTTTAACTCCAACAATAAAGGAAGCCACCATTTTCATTACGAAGGCAGAAGCAGTGGTGGCTCTTTCAGAGGAGGTAGAATGGGAAGAGGAGGAAGATCCCATGGAAACAAAGTAATTTGCCAATTGTGTCAAAAACCTGGACACTCGGCGGACCGATGTTGGCATCGATTTGAGCATAATTTTGCTCCGCCGCAGGCACCTCAGATGCACTCTCAACAACCCAACAACTATTCTCAATCCTCTTTCCTTCCAAATCCAACAGCAAATGTTGTACAAATACGAGGGGGTGCACCTGTTCAGTCTGCCTCTTCCATTCACTCACCTTCTGAGTTTGGCTTTGATGCAGCTTCTACTACTTCATGGTTCCCTGATTCCGGAGCCACAAACCATGTTTCAAATGATCTATCTACTCTCAATACAAGGTGCTGATTATCATGGAGGTAAGAGACTTGAACTTGGAAATGGACTAGGTGTTAACATTGCTCATGTTGGTCAATCTCACTTCATGTCTTCTCCTTTCTCTAACTCTAGGAATGTTGTCCTTAATAATCTCCTTCACGTTCCTGAAATAAGCAAAAATCTCTTGAGTGTCTCACAATTTGCTATATATAACAATGTCTTTTTTGAATTTCACCCCTCACTTTGTTTTGTGAAGGATCAACACACCAAGGATATCATCCTCAAGGGCACACTTGAAGGAGGATTGTATCGCTTTCTTCTTCACAAGTATCCAATCAAGGCCAAAAAGCCATTTTATTCTGATGTTCCTAACAACACCAGTAGTCTGCCCACTGTGTGTTCTGCTTCGTTAGGACATTCTCCTGCTTTACCTAAACCTGACACAAATGTTCTTAGTATAGACTTGTGGCACAAGCGGTTAGGCCATAGTGCTTATGATGTTGTTGAATCTGCTCTTAAAAGTTGTAATATCGCTTTCAATCAAATAAAATCAAGCTTACTTTGTCATCCTTGTTGTCTTGCAAAGTCTCATCGTCTTCCTTATGCTCAAAGTCACACACAGTATAACACTCTTCTTCATCTCGTTCACAGTGATCTTTGGGGGCCCTCTCCAATTGTGTCTAGAAATGGTTACCGTTACTATGTATCCTTTATTGATCAACATAGTCGTTACACCTGGCTCTATTTTCTTAAGGCAAAAAATGAATTACACTCAGTCTTTCAACATTTCAAGAGCTCTGCTGAGAATCAACTATCTTGTAAGATTAAAATACTCCAATCAGATTGGGGTGGAGAATATCAAGGCCTCACTTCTTTTCTCCGTGAGCACGACATTCACCATCGTGTTTCTTGCCCCTACACTCCTCAGCAAAATGGGGTTGCGGAAAGGAAACACAGACATGTGGTTGAGATGGGCCTCGCTTTGTTGGCTCAATCCAATTTACCTTTGAAATTTTGGGATGACGCTTTCTCTGCTGCGTGCTATCTTATCAACCGCACTCCTTCAAAGGTGATCATGCTTCACTCACCATTTGAGATGCTCTTCCATACCAAACCTGATTATGCCTTCCTGAAGGTCTTTGGTTGTTTGTGCTATCCTCACTTGCGTCCGTATAACAAGCACAAGTTGCTTTATCGATCGGAGGCTGATACTTTTATTGGCTATAGTCTTCAACACAAGGGCTACAAGGTGCTTCTTCCCAATGGTAAAGTAATCATCTCCCGTGATGTTATTTTTTATGAGAATTCTTTTCCTTTTCAATGTAGCTCACAGGGAATGTCATCTTCTGTTGATGTGTCTTGCCATCCTCCCAATATCTCCCTCTCCCTCATCTTACACATTCCCCCAATACAGGTTCCTCTTCAGTATCTCCTCACACACATCTGCCTTCTGCATCAACTTCGAACCCTCATCACACACATCCGTCTTCATTAACTCCTCATTCTCCTCTTGTTCCCATTTCCAACGCAGTTTCCCCTCCAGAATCTCCTTCCTCTAATTCACATTCCTCTAGTGAACTTCCTTCCACTCTCATATCTTCTCCATCTCCTGAGAAATCCACCACTCACCACCATATGATAACTCGGGCAAAGCGGGTATTTTCAAACCCAAGCTTTTTCACTCCAGTGTTTCTCCAAATTTTCTCATTCCCAAATCTGCCTTCGAAGCTCTACAATACCTATTTGGAAGCAAGCCATGCTTGAGGAGTTCTTAGCTCTCCTCCGCAACAATACTTGGACACTCACAGTTTTGCCGCCGAGCAAGAATTTAGTTGGGAACACTTGGGTTTTTAAGCTGAAAAAGCATGCGGATGGCTCAGTTGCTAGACACAAGGCCCGTCTAGTAGCCCAAGGATTTTCTCAACAACCTGGCATGGACATTAATGAGATTTCCAGTCCTGTTGTTAAGCCCAACACTATTCGTTTGATACTGAGTATTGTTGTATCTTCTCAGTGGAAAGTCACTCATCTAGACGTGAACAATGCATTTTCACGGTGAATTGGTGGAAGATATCTACATGAAGCAGCCCATTGGTTTTGAGCAAGGTTCCCCTAATTTGGTTTGCAAATTCAACAAGGCTTTATACGGCCTCAAACAAGCCTCTCGATCTTGGTTTTACACAGTGCACTCCATCCTTCTTTCCTTGGGATTTTCTCAATCCCGTGCAGACACCTCTCTTTTCTTCCGGATCAGCAAAACTGAGATTACTTATCTTCTTATTTACGTGGATGACATGTTGATTACTGGTAGTAACCCCACGGCTATTACTGATATCATCAACAGCCTTAGTAAGCATTTCTCTTTGAAGGACTTAGGGGAAGTGACACAGTTTCTAGGTATTGAAGTTACTAAAACTCAGCAAGGTCTTCATCTATCTCAAGGAGCCTACATCAAGGAGCTTCTTTCTCGGCTAAATATGAATGAAGCAAAGGGTTGCAGCACCCCTATGGTCTCTAGTCTACAGCTCAGCAGAGTCATTGGCAATCCAACTGTTGATGGGAAGCTTTATATAAGTGCAGTGGGAGCACTTCAGTACGCAACAATTACAAGACCAGAGATTAGCTATTGTGTGAATAAGGTGAGTCAATATATGTCTTCTCCTCTTGATACTCACTGGAAGGCAGTGAAGAGAATTCTCAGATACTTAGCCGGTTCTTTGGATTATGGATTGCACATCAGAAAGTCTGGAGCATTAGTCAGTGGCTTTTCTGATTCAGACTGGGCCTCGGATCTTGATGATCGGAAGTCCGTCTCTGGATATTGCACCTTCTTAGGCAGCAACCTTATCTCGTGGTGCTCTAAAAAGTAAAGCGTCGTTTCCCGTTCTAGTACCGAGGCTGAGTATCGAAGTCTCGCACATGCTGCATCAGAAGTAGCCTGGATGACCTCTCTTCTCACTGAACTTCACTTGAAACCATCTGCTCCTCCTACAATCTAGGTCGACAATCTCAGTGCCATCGCGATTGTTTCGAATCCAGTTCTTCATGCTCGGACTAAACACATCGAATTGGATATCCATTTCATACGTGACAAAGTTCAAGCTAAAGAGATTGATTTACGGCATGTCCCTACCACCGATCAAATTGCCGACATTTTTACCAAACCTTTGAGCAACCAATTCTTCACGAAGCTTCGAAACAAACTTGGAGTTAGTTCCTTATCCTCGCTTGAATTGAGGGGAAGTGTGAATGTGGCTGTTGTGGACCAAACCGAGAGTGCCTCTCCAATTCAAAGTGAAAAGAGCAAAGCACAAGCTGAAGGAAGTGAAGCAGCATCCGAAACTTGTCCAGCTCACCATCCAAAGACAAGCTGGAAAGATGTCTTGCTGTCAAATGGTTAAAGAAGACTTTCAGTTACTTTGTAACTGCTGAAGCAAGCTTTCAATTACGTTGTTTTATATTCTAGCTATTTAGGTTTGTCTTCTAGATCTTTCCATTGTCAAGTATATATTCTGATGAGTTTTGTATTCTCCATCATCAGGAGAAAAAGGCATAAAAAAGCATAATCTTTGATAATGGATCATTCAGCTCTTGTTTCCATGTTTGTCACTATTTCTCTTTTGTGCATTTTTTATCACTACAAAATGAAATTCATGTGGTCGAATATAGTGAACAATATTATGTTGTGTTTTGAATCCAAGGTCTTCTAATCTCATCTCACTTTCTTACTCAAACATTCCGCCAAAATATGTAAAGTGAGGATGATAAATTAGGACACGAGTTCGGGCTTAGTAGATTGAATAGGATAGAAAACAAAAATAGTATGGGCGTCATACATTAATAGCCCAATCCCTTACACAAGAATTTCATTTACCTTACACAAGGCCAAAGCAGCAAGATTAATCCAAACACAACATAGCTTTGTAGTAATGGATCTTTAATTTTTGTTTAAATTGGTCCAAACAATCATGCAAGACTATTTCACATATATAGTTCAAGCGTATTAAATTTTGTCGAACGTTCAAATTATGTCAAGAAAGATTCTAGAAATATTGTGTGCCACTTGAACAAATATAGGAAAAAATTTGTCGTATTTTACACAAATATGTAATCTTTTTCCTTTTCTATAAATTAAATGAAGTTACTAAAATATCCCTATCGTTTATGAATTATGTAGTTTATTAGAAAATGTAATTTATTTTCTTGTTAAAAAACAGTGGTAGTTGTGATTTGTGAAATTTATTGTATTAGGCCGAGGCCCACTGCATAATTTTGGGCCAGACCGCCTGAATTGGGCCCAATTTAAGGTCACTAATCAAATAAAAAAAATTGGAAAACTAAATAATGTAATATAAGTACTCCACATTTTTTTTAAGAAATGAGTAATAGTTACCTTTTCTTCAAAACCAAAACAATAGTTATAAATAATACTACTATGAAATAGATAATTATAATATATTCATGTAGTAGCAATTCATTAAATACCTTGACAAAAATTTATGAATTTACAAGTAAATACCCCATGCTTTATATGCATAGACTTACTCTTTATTTAGAGATTAAGTTCTATAATTAGTAATGATAGAATTTAATTAAATGCAAACTTTAAATATTGTACAAACTTCAAACTATGATCTGAATTATTGGAAAATGTCAACAGATGACAAAATAATATCAACAAAAAATATCAACACGAGGTCAACGGTTAATGTTGTGTTGACATTTTTTATTGCTGTTATTTCGTCATATGTTATTTTCTAACAAGCCAGATAATAGTTTAAAGTTTATATAGTGTAGGCATTTTATCACTATCCTAGTAATGATTCGTATAAAATTAATCACATAAGTCGCATGTTAATGTTATTCCATTTAATGCTCCCAAGTCCATTTAATACATTTGTTTCTTTGATAGTTCGTCTTAATGAACATTATATTCAATGCAGTTATTGGTTTCAGCTCATAACACCGAAAGCAATACTTTAATATATGTAACATTTGTCTTTGTACTATAAAAACTGTCAATAGTTTGCATCTATCTAATCAAACTATTCCAAAATGAAACATAAAAAAATTTCAGCATTGTTTACAAATTAAAGACCATATGATCAAGATTATACATTTTTTATGATAGTCAATGGAACGTTATATATCGGACAACATATTTAATATCTTATATTATTATTCGAATCTTATATTGGACAAAACATGCCCATAATTGAATGGGATTGAATATCTCTAGTTTTAAAGATGTGTAAACAACGTGCAACAAAAAACACGCTATTAGTGACGGAAACGGATAATTCCGTCACCAATTAGCAAAATTTCTTGGGGTTAGTGACGGATTAAGTATCGTAGATCCGTCAACAATTAGCTTGTCAGTAAAAAATTTAGTGACGATGTATCCGTCACTAAAGTTACTAACTCACCCATTGACGGAAAACACATGTGGTAAGCCCGTATTAGTAACAAAAAAATATGCACTAATTAGTGACCGAGGCATTTCTGTCATTTATCTGTCACTAGCCGTTGAGTTTTTGACCACCATCACTAATTCCGTCACTAAAAACATGCATATGTATACAAAAGCAAGCTTAGCAATACAAATATGAATTCTACATTTCAAGTATAAATAATATTTTTGGCTTATTCTAGTGTAGCCTCGGGTAAGTGAAATCACGTGTAGTCACATCTTTCAAAAATCAATACTAGTAGTTATTTTTGTCAAATTAGATTTTTCCATTAATTGTTTTAGTTTATTTAGTTTTATACTCTGCTTTTACTACATAGTTTAGGTACTATACTATTTATTCAAATTTACTTCTTCTGAGTTCGAACTAAACTGCTATTTTTAACATTGTTTTCTCACAGTTAACAATATTTTTATGATAACCTAAAATACTGGTGTATTGCTTTGTGTTCAACAGCCACTTGAATATGGAATATTCATAATTAGTGATTAGGACAAGATAGTAGTATAACATACATGGTGATACTAAAATGTAATTAGGATTCTCATTATTGAAGAAAAGAAATTAATAGTAACTAATTATCATAGTAATAATCAAGACAGCGTCCGTAAAGTCGATTCAACCTCGCGTAAACTCTGGGTAGATCCAATTTGCAGAGAAGAATTGCTTGTTGTACTTAAGCAGCAGTGTGGAATTAAGTCCATGAATAACATGATCGCAGCAATAAAAGCCAAGTGTGGGTCCAACTACTTTTTGAACCTCCTCACACAAAGCTTTGAAAGTTTCATCTTGACACTCTCGTTCCACAGGCCTATTACATTTTTCTGCCAAACTCAAATTCAAGAATAAGACTTCATTCACTAAGAGAAAAAACATAATCTTAATCATCATCTTTGATTCAGATTATCTACTCATTTTAATTTTGTGTTGAGTACTTAGTTTGAAGCTTGGTAACCTTTATAAAGTATGTTGATGAAGGTTATTTAGCTTCTCATCAAAATTGTTACATATCCACATATTATAGGTTAACTTGGTATGTAGCGTGGATGTAAAAATGAAAGTTTGTGTTATTTTAAAATATTCGAATAATTTACAAAATTTATAACATGAAAAATAATTTTAAAATATAAAAATTAAATAAAATAAATGAAATAAAATTATAATAATATTAGAATGGTGCGTAATTACGAATTAAGCTAGTATTAGAAAATGTAAATTATTTGCATGTTAAAAATTTGTTACAGTTCAGTGAATTTTTTATTATAATAACTTCTCGGTTGAGTCCCACTTCATAAATTCTCCTGGGCCAGAGCGGCCTGATAGGGCCCAATTTAAGGTCACTAATAAAATAAAATTTTGGAACACTTATGTCTGCTTAAACAGTTCTCCGGTTCTCGGTTAACCAAAATCGGAACCAGAATCGACCGGTTAATTGAGGAACTGGAACCGGAAAACTCGGTTCTGGTTCCGGTACCGGTTCCAACTTTTTAAATAACACCGGTTTCGGTTCGGAACCGGAACCGACCGGTTCCTAACCGGGAACCGGATTATAATTCAATTTTATTTTTTTATAATTTAATATACTAAAAAAATCTAATTTATTGAATTAATTTTGAATTAAAGTAAAATAGTTTGAAACATTGAGTGATTTTTAAATTTAAATGTTTAATCTGTGATACTTTGAATCTATAATTATTTCCCTAATCCATTTTTTATGAACTAACTACAATGAGTAGAACATCATAAGTTTGTTTTTAGTTTTCAAAAGAACTTATACAAATACAATATCATTTCATATGATATATTTATTACAAATTTATGTAACAATTCATTTAACATACGATTTTAACATATTTGTGAATAATTTATTAAGTGTTCCGGTATAAACCAAATAGTCACAACAATATCAATTAGTATTGGAAATTCCAATGAATACTATGTTTAGCCAAAAAAGGGAAAATGAAATTCAATTTTAAAACTCATTTTTTTCAAAAAAAATGCTAAAGTTTAGAACTCCTATTTTTGTATTAGTAAAAAATTGCTAACATAAACTAGTCCGACCCGACCTACTACACTTGGCATGTTTAATCTGTGATACTTTGAATCTATAATTATTTCCCTAATCCATTTTTTATGAACTAACTACAATGAGTAGAACATCATAAGTTTGTTTTTAGTTTTCAAAAGAACTTATACAAATACAATATCATTTCATATGATATATTTATTACAAATTTATGTAACAATTCATTTAACATACGATTTTAACATATTTGTGAATAATTTATTAAGTGTTCCGGTATAAACCAAATAGTCACAACAATATCAATTAGTATTGGAAATTCCAATGAATACTATGTTTAGCCAAAAAAGGGAAAATGAAATTCAATTTTAAAACTCATTTTTTTAAAAAAAATTGCTAAAGTTTAGAACTCCTATTTTTGTATTAGTAAAAAATTGCTAACATAAACTAGTCCGACCCGACCTACTACACTTGGCATCACTCTTATCCATATATGAATATTATTGTATTGTTGGTTTGTATTTTGTGTATTTATTTTAATTTTTAGGTATTATTTGTTATAATTCTAGATGTTGGATTTTTTTTTTTTAGTATTGAACTATTTAAAATTATAAATAAATTCGGATTAAAATTACACATCGGTTCCGGTTCGGAACCGGAATCGACCGGTTCTTAACCGGCCGGTTCCAAACCGGAACCGATCGGTTCCGGTTCTGGTTCTTGAATTTATGAAAATTTAAAACCGATTAACCGGTCAACCGGTCCAGTTAGAACCGGAACCGGCCGAATAAGCAGGCCTATGTCTAGAACATCCTTTTTTTCCAAAGTTTGAGTAATATAATTTTTTTCTTTTGAAGAAAAGAGTAATAGTTACTCTTTCCTTCAAAACCAAAACAAATACTTATGATTAATATTAAATAGATAATTAAGAAAACTATGTCGCATGCTTATATAGTAGCAATTCATTAAATTTATTTTTAGATTAGTAATTTTTAAAACATAAAAATTAAGATAAATAGAGAGATTAGGTCCACCAAATAACAATGCACCCTAGCAATATTCATCCCTCTTTTTCAACCTAATCACAGATCATTATTCCATGAGACACTATTTTAATCAACTTAATAATTAAAGTGGTCCATCAGAATCACAGGCTCCAACACACTATACCATAAAGTCATGCTATGCACAAAAGAAGCAATATAATTGTACCATATATTAAAAAAATGCATTCTATTATACCAATAAACACACCCACTTCACCTCATCATGAGCTTTTACTATCATCCCTTTCTCCCATAATACAAATTCTCTCCCCATTCTTTGCCAAAAAAAATAAAAATAAAATATTCTATCACTCCTGTCAATAATCTTGATAATGAACGACATGCGTTTTAATGCAAAAATTAACAATACAGAAGAAAAATATAATAAAAAGTAATCGGTGATTTTGTTAATGAAGGATCGGATATAAAAAAATCTTAATGACTAAGACGGTATAAAGCCGAAAAACAAGACTATTAATTGTGGACGGAACCTCACTTTCCCAAAACCCCTTAGCTTTTCACATATTTTCCCCCACGCATTTGATTTATATGCTCCCTTGATCCATCAAATTTTGATTCTCTCTCTCTCTCTCCATTATCAACTCTTTCAAATTTGAATTAATTCCATCATCTCTCTCTGGCAATGTTATGCCGGAAAAGTTCAGTGAAAAGTAGGAGTGGATCGGTGGCTGTGAATCTAAATGTGTATGATCTAACCCCAATGAATGGCTATGCCTATTGGCTTGGACTTGGGGTCTACCATTCTGGTGTTCAAGGTCAGTTCATTTATTACTATTAATTTACATCAAATTAGTTAATAATTAAGCTATATATAGTAGTAGTAACATTTTGATAGTAGTAGTAGTAGTATATCTATTAAATTAATTAAATTGCGGCAGTTCATGGAGTGGAGTATGCATTTGGAGCTCATGAATATCCAACAACTGGGATATTTGAAGGAGAGCCAAAGCAATGTGAAGGCTTCACATTTAGGAAATCTATTTTGATAGGTTACACTAACATGACTCATGGGGAGGTGAGATCACTCATGGAGGATTTCTCTTCCAAATACAAAGGCAATGCTTACAATCTCATCTCCATGAATTGCAACCATTTTTGCAACGACGCTTGTCTTCGCCTCACCGGCTCCCCCATCCCTAGCTGGGTCAATCGTCTCGCCCGGATAGGTAACATTTCTGATTTTGAGCATTTTAAGTAATCGGAAAAAAATAGGTTAATAAAAAAAATTACTATACTAATAATTGTTTTGATATTTATTTTATTTAGGTTCGCTTTGTCATTGCATTATACCAAGTAACTTGAACATGACTAAAGTGGGACATCATAAAGTTGAAGATAAAGCATGTGACATGGAGAAGAAGAAGCTAAGGAGCCGGTCGAATAGGTTCTCTAATTCCTCCTCGAATTCTTCGTCATCGTCGTCTTCGCCTCCCCTAGCGGCGACCATTGGAGGCCGGGGCAGAAGCTCTCTGCCTGGGCCGTCGATGCCGTTGATTATTGATTCAATTGCAAATTAGATGTCTTAAAAGATCTGATTTTTGACATAGTTGAGATTTGAAATTTCTTCAATTTATTCCTTTTGATTTTCTTGTGTAATCCTATAAACGTTAATATAGCTTGGTGTGAGAACATGTACATGAACATTCGCACGTGGTAACAAGTTATATGTGACTTCTTTTTTCACTTCCCTTTTTTATGATGTCCAATATTATAGATTAACTTTTATTTAAATTTGATTGGAAAAATTAGAAAATAAAAGTATTAACATAATTATGAGGGATAGTCATATGATAGCTGTGATAAAAATCAATGGTAGATGAAAGTAGGAACCGACGGTCATGTCATGTCAAAATGTCAATCATTTCAATTCCTTAACAAAATTAAATACTGTTATAAAAAAATGCCAAGACAGCTTTATTTAACAGAAAACGTACATAATAAAGGAAATTCCCCACCCAATTCCCTCCGTCCTAAAAAATCAAAACTAATACTCCCTCTGTCCCATTAAAAATATAACATTTTCCTTTTTTGGTTGTCCCATTAAAAATGAAACATTTCCTTAAATAGAAACAACTCTATCTCTACTTTTTCATCTCTCTTACTTTACTCTCTCTTCATTAACTCACAAAACAACACTACATAAAATCCTGTGCCGATACTCAAATGTTGTATTTTAAGTGGGACGGAGGGAGTATTTCCTTTTTGGTATGCTTTCCAAAAATAAAACCTTTCAGTTTTAAGAAATTTATGTCTCTCTATTGAAGCGACTCATTTTTACTAACACATTTTTTTTAATCTCTCGCACTTTTTTGTGTTAAAACATGTACATCTTTAAAAGTTTCTATTTTCAAGGAACGGAGAGAGTACATAGTACTCCCTCCGTCCCAAGGAAGATGACTCCTTTCTTGGGCGGCACGAGATTTTATGCAAATTTATTTTATATGTTGAGAGAAGAGAGTAAAGTAAGAGAGAGTGAATAAAATAGAGATAAATGTGTTTCCATTTTAAGTAATAGGTCATCTTAGTTGGGACAAATTAAAAAGGAAAGTGGGTCTTCAATGGGACGGATGGAGTATAAGAAATGAAATTTTGTTCCAATTTCCTATATTAATCCCGTGAAATGCGGCTAAATTATTAATTTTCCCCAAATAACAATCCTTCTATTGTTTAAATGAACAAATCCTGATTTTGTTCGTCGGAATCAAACATTAGAAAGTGGAGTCAAGACTTTTTTACTTAAAGAAAATCTATACAAATTGAAGTAACAACTAACGAACCCATCAAAGTGATAGTGACATTAATTAGCTAAAGCATTAATAGTACTATATTCCTTAATTTCTTATTGAATTTAATTTTTGGTTTACACTTATTTTAAACACCTGAAACAATGCTAAATTCATGAATCTAGTTAATCTGAATAAGAACATACGAAGTGAATTACAAAATCCATAGGTTTAATAATGTATTTGTAGATTAAAAATGTGGGCAGAAAAATCATGATTAGAGAATATGTTCTTTAAAGCATGTTGTCTTGAGCAACTTTATAGCTTTTACCAACCAGAATGGCTTTATTTATAGGATTATTATTTATTTAGCAAAGTATTATTCTTTACAACATTAAAGTCCAAGAAATACCTGCAATCGGGCCCACTCGACAATTATAGCCCATCCACCACCTTCACCAGATCTCTGTAAAATTTAACTTTGCTTGTGGTGAAATCAACATATATTGGGAAATTTGTGGGGATAATTATTGCTACTACAGTAACCAACAATCACCCAAATATTCAATGCTAGTAACTCATTAATTTTTTATATGTAGAAAGAGTAGGATTATTCAGTTGAGTAATATTAGCCCCGCGTTCCACTGACATTTTTCCACTCACACATTATTATAAAACTAGTATATAAAAATAAGATTCACATTCTACTATTTCTTTTCATCTACTTTCCTTCTTATTTTTTAAAATTTGTGTCAAACTCAAATGGGACTCCTGAAGTGGGACGAAGGGAGTAGTAAGTTAGGAATTCTTTGAAAATGGGGAGTAGAATTTATTGTTAAATATGCTAAATTTCAATGAAAAAAATGATATTCCATTTCTCATTATGAATGAAACATTCTTTCTTTTTTATTCTTCCTTTCAAGAACGTCCTAGTTCATTAAAGTGAAAATACTACTCGTATCACTTAATTCACAAAATAATATTTCATAAAATTTCGGATATTACTAATCAAGTACACAACTTTTTTGAAGAAAACAAAAATAAGAAGAATGTGGCAAGTGGGAGTGCCTAAACTCTGCTTAGATCTTATCCAATCAACAAACTTGTCTTAGATCAAGCGACATTCAGAGATGTGTATTTCAAGTGTCGGATTTGAATAAATTTAGTTGTCCAATTACCATCAATAAAGATATATTCTTGGATTATATATGCCTTCGTGCACATCTATCTATTCATGTAGTGACAATAAGGTTTTTCACAATATGATAAATACCAATTACAAACGTTGATTTTGTTTGTATATTGAGATAGTTGTCTATATGATTTATAATTTGTATGATAATTATTTCAGTTTGTCATTCTCCTTTCACTTTCGGCAACTTAAACACTTTCCGAAATTTTGGTTAATTTATATCGCCTGTCATTTTATTTGAATTCGACTAATAATTTGTAATAAGTGTTTAATGATTAAACTCCACGCATAAAATAATGCTGTAGCCTTTTGTGCGGCGGTCTGCACCACCCATATTATTTATCTATTTTAGTTAAATAACTACTAATTTGATGTACTAATAACGTTCCCCTCTATTCACAAAAATAAAAGATTAAAAAAAAGTTTTATTCTGAAACAGTCCATATAAAACGAAATGGTACTCATTGATAAAGGGAAAATTTATAAAGTTACCTTTTACCTTTCTTGCAGTTGTAACATTGTCCATCATTCCTCTTCTTGCTAAGATACAAATTATTATAACCTCTATTCAAAAGCAGCAACTTTTTTCTTTGCAGGGATATTAGCATCTAATATAATAAAATTTTCAAAAAGTTAGATTTTTCCCACGAACTTTAAAATTGACAAATAATATCATGAACTTTACCTCGAATTTGTTTTTTCCCACGAATGAAAAAATGCATGTTAATTTAATAGAGTGAAAAACAATTTTGGAGGGTGTGCTTCAAGAAAAACTATCATCAAAGATTGAAAAACTTAAAGCTCTCAAATTGTTGTCGAGAAATTACGAAAAAAAATATGTATCATAATATTATTTGTGGGAATTTTTTCATTCGTGGGAAAAAACATACCTGGGGTAAAGTTCGTGATATTATTTGTCAATTTTAAAGTTCATGGGAAAGACACGTAACACCACATAACACAACACATAACCAGTTTATTACACCACTATATAATTTCAAAATTGAAGTTTTCAGTAATTTCAAACATGAATTCTGTCAGAATAGTTTCAAAAAAATAAAACTGAAGAGGCTAATCTACAAACAGGATACTTCAATTGTCATGTCAAAGCTATTAACCAAGGATTCTGGGAAACAAAGAACACAACACAGATGGCCCGAATAAAAGTAAGAACATACGCTGAAGCTTGAAGAACTTAAAATCGTCGAGTTGCAGAAGTTATGCTTCCAGTGGGGGGAAATTATTGTGCCAGTTCAGAAAGATGACAAGTGAAAAGTGAAACAGCATCCTGTAAATGATATGAGCGGAGGTCTTCCGGCATAGGTGCCCGAAAAACAGTTTCGAAGCAGATCAGCTGATCCTCGCCTGTGGAACCCTCGTTGCTATCAGAAAGAAGCAGACTGGAGATCTCTTCCGCCATCTTTGAGAATACGACTCTGGAAGATAAAACCATTGGAAAATACAGGCCTTAGGAAACATGTATGCTAGAATTTGAAAATACAGCAAGACATTACTAATATGGTTCTCATAATCTAAACAGTAAAATAATCACATATGCTACAACAAAGAAACAATGGTCGGTACTCGGTATAGCAAGCTAAAATAAGAAACACTGTTGAGCATAACAACCTATATTGATATGTAGAACAAACTCAAAAGGGAGAACCAAAAGTTCATGCTAATGGTGAAATTCAGATGTAGAAATAAAAAACAACAGAATAGTTAAGAAGACAACAGTACCTTGCTTCGACTGATAATTTGTTGCCCCGAACTGCCAGAGACTTGTTCAAACGGCTAATAAAGTCAGCACATGCATCATTCTTGTTCTCAAGAGTGTCCTGCCAAATGATCCATCAATATGATTGTAATAGAAACAATGTCTGCTGAATATCGGAATAGATATATGTGACCCTTCATTCTTTGGTCACCTATACAGTTTCTCAAACAAAGAAATGTCATTTTGTTGGGATTTTACAAATTGGAAAAACAAAAGGAACAAGACGAAGAAAATAGAAAAAGAGAACAAAGAAAGCCTGTTTCCATTTTTCAATAGTTTAAGAAGCATAAGAATCCATTTTATGCATCAAGGAGAGCCCTCCTAGTCTGGCCACACCACAACAGTGTCTCGTATATAATTTCAAGAAACTTCACATAACACATATTAGTCACCTTCTACACGCTGTTCGCTGATATCACAAACAAAGAGTAGTAAAAACTAGCACTTTGAGCATGTTTGGGAAGTGCAGCTAACAGTTGCAGGAAAGTCAACCAGCTCTTTGAATAATGCAAGTGCTCTATGAACAATGCAGAACTAAGGAGCATCCATTCCAAGCTCAATCAGTATTACGACAAATTAATCAAGCAGATTAAGTAATACAATTATTGCGCAGTTCCATAACTGGACCAGTGATCAAGCCAGTCTTTCTAATAGTCATTCAACTAGTGCAGCAAAAAACTGTTTAAAGTGATATGTAGCTACTAACTGGCCACTTGCTATAAACCAAATAAAGTCTAACTCTAACACAAAGTTAAATATAATCAAATGTCATTTTAAACTTCCATTAAACAAAATGAAAGAAATGAAATGAGAAGTAGAGTAAATACTGGTCAAACCAGATCTAACATATTTGATCAGTCTTGTTAAACTGGGATGCCCAGTTTAACCAGTTCACGTTTTAATACTAGGTTAATTCAATTTTTGAAAACAATGCATGCAGCTCTGCAGTCATAGACATGGACATTACCAGTTCAGTCATGGTGCTATTGTCTTCCTGCAAGGAATTCTTCAATATATAGAATGAAATATAAATTCCTGCCCCAAGGTCCCAATCTTCAATCTCCGACTTGTAGTCCTCCATGGATGTTGCTAGCTCCCATATTTCTGTATGCTTTGCTGCATCAAAATAATAAAAATTACTACCTCCGTCCCCCAAATTTAATTTGACACACTTTGACCCGGCACGGTTTTTAAGAAATGTAATGGAAAGTGAGTTGAAAAAATTGGTGGGATGTGGGTCCTATTTTTAAAGTATTAGTTTTATACTCCCTCCGTCCCCGATTAGGAGTCACACTTTGACCAGACACGAGTTTTAAGAAATGTAAAAAAAAATTAGTTGAAAAAGTTAGTGGAATGTGGGACCTACTTTTTTATATTGGTTTTATAATAAAATGTGAGTGGAGTGGGTTAGTGGAATGTGGGACCTACTTACCATTTATGGTAAAAATGAAGTGCGACTCTTAATTGGGGACGGACGGAAATGGAAAAGTGTGACTCTTAATCGGGGACGGAGGGAGTAATAAAATGTGAGTAGGAATGTGTTAGTGGAATATGGGGTCCACTATAAAAAATGCTAAAAAGTGAAGTGTGTCAAATTTTCAGGGACGGACCGAAATAGTAAACTGTGTCAAAATTTGGGGGACAGAGGTAGTACTACTTATGGCAAAAGGAAGACCGGAAGAATCACTTTGTTAAGTTTCAAACAAAAAATCAAAAAGGAAAGAATTCCATAGACAAAATCAATGCTCAGGAGTCAGGATAGTTGTTTCATTGTTTGTGTAAACAATGGGATGCTTGATCCAAAGGTGAAGGTGATTTTTGGTCAAATACATATATGAAGCTAGAAATTCTGGAAGACACTTGCAGAGCTGCAATCTCAAATTCTCCCAACCAAACAAGCCCGGAAAGAGAGTCTCACGCAGAAAACATACATATTAATTAAACCAAACTTAAATTGATTCAATCAGATTAATACACCAAAAAAATCTTACCTGACAAAAACAAAGACGGAGCAACTGAAGTTAAGAAAATAGAGTGTGCTTTCTGCCAGCTTGCACATGCAAGAAAGTGACCTAGAGCCTTTGGAAGGTCCCCAGTGTAACTGTGAAATATTGCCTGTATGAAGAGAAGTGAGGAGAATATGAGCAGTGAAAAAGAAAGAAACTCAGAGTTGCTAACGACAAGAGAAGCTAGCTACTGCAGTTTTTCTCACAATTAACTTCCCACAGCCTACAGACACCATGATCCAATGGAGACATACAGTTTATTCTCATAAGGTACTAGAAAAGTGATATAAAAATTCCAGAACAGGATCATAGAGAGATAAGGCAAAGGACAAACATGAATGATCAATATGTGCAAAAATAACAGGTTTAAAGGAGGGAAAACTCACCAAAGCTTCATGCAACCATGCTAAAGGAATGCCTAGACTTTCAATGAATTCCCATTGTGAGTCACTAGTACTCCAAACTTCACAATATTGAAAGAGGATTTCTCTTATAACTGTAGCTTGAAGATAAGGATAATCTTCACGGTGAGGCATATGAAGTACCACATAGATGGCCCAATGGCATTGCCCAAGGCAGAGCAACTGAGAAACATATGCCATGTCAAGGACATGTAGATCATTTGAACTGAAAGTGCCAATGGCTTCTAAAACAGCACGCTGATGCCAAATCATGTGATAGTCAAGAGGGTCGTATGTTGAAGCAGAGGCACTGAACATGGTCTTTAAAGCACCAAAATCATTTTCTTCCCGGGCGTGAAGAAGCATAAGATAATAAGCTAGGTCAAAACGGTTATTCAAAACCCATTTGCTCACATCTTCTATAGGTCCTTCATCTATGTAAACTGGAACAGGGTATGGAGCATCTCCCTCATTCAGAAGCTTCTGGTAAGTGTTAAAAACAACAGGTAACGAAATGTCGGGTGGAAGTTTATACCACATCAACAGTCCTAGGAACCTTTTCCAGTCAATTTTTACACCATGTAAGGCCCGATGAATGTTGCCAGAGAGTAATTCAAGAAGCCTCACCCTATCATCCTCAATGAAACTAAAATCCAGTCCATTCTTCCTCCAAAGATCAAGCTGATGAGCAATATCAGCACGATTGGTTGTGGACCCACCAGCCTGGCTTAAGAGACAAGATAGTCGTACATCCCCTCTAGAAGCAGCAAGCTCTACGGCAGCGTCCATCTGTCTGCCAGAAAGAAGCAAAAATATGTGTTCTAGACCACTCAACTCATTCAGCGAACTGATATCTTCTTGTACACGGTGGTGAACACTCTCTTGCAGCCAATAGCTGAAAGCAGCTCGTCTAATAAGTGGAAGTGCTTCCTGGTCAACATCTGGATAACTTTCCCTTGCATCTGAAATCATATCCTCCTCCTCCTCTTCAATGAGCTTCAATTGCCCACCCATTTTCCTTGTTGAAAAGAGCACTTTAATTAATTCCCAAACCAGCACTTGGTGCATCAGTAGGACGCGAGTGTCAGATGATAAGCTTGGCACCTCTAGTTGCTTCTCAATGATGTCTATATAGCTCCGACAAATATCTGGAAGAGTCAAGCGGTCGCAAATAAGCTTTTGAAGTTTGAGATTATAGGTTCCTAGTTCAACTTTTTTTGTTTCACGACTCAATTCCTTGTGAATATTGAGGGGGGAGCTGAAACAAAAGTCAGTAAGTTCCTCCTTAACTTTGTTGCTGTCATCTCTTGTCACTTTGTCAAGTGCAACCTTTTCAATATTTATTACAGAGGATAATACAGCACGGGAATTATCACTACCAACAGGCATACCAGAATGCACAAGTATGCCATTTGGGCCCCAACCTACTCGAAAGGATCTTCCCATAAATAGTGCTGCATCAACTATATTACAAGAATGATTGCCAGTTACTGGTGTTTTCTTTGTAAGCTCCAGCTCGAAGCCTTCAGATTTTCTCGTGGTTAGGTGCAAACCTTTATTTTGTTGGGACAATAAAATGGCTCCAGAGGAGGTAGAGCTAAAACCGCCAGGGTTAAACTCTTTTAAAGCTAATGGAGTTTTGCGAATGGAAGGGGTATTTGAATTGTGAACTGTCTTCCTAGATGAATGATGCAAAGGAGATCTTGAGGAATCTTTAGCAAAAGGTGGATTATCATATGGATGTTTGTTAGTAAGAGCCTCTACCTCATCTTCCTTGGCAGGAAACCACAACATCCTCATGTCTTGCATCCTGACAGGATCAAGACCAAGATGAGCAGGAAGAGAATGTGAAAGAAGACTCATGTCTGGTGAAGCATTATCCTCATCATCGGATACCTCATTACCATTCATACCTTCGGGATCTTGAGCTCCAGGGGACACATCATCCATTGGAACATCATCTTCATCTTCATCTTCCTCAACCAGGCCAAATCTGCTAAAATGTTGTACCAAAAATTTCCATTCACGGTTATCTGGATTAAATGAAATGAAACGTGCCCCTTGACTTTCTGTCTTGCACTTCAATTTTTCCACAATTTTTGCTAACTGCGTCTCATTTAGATTACTCAATGGCTTTGTTTGAAGTAGTAGAGTTACTTCAGCTGGCTTGTTAAGACCATGCCCAACCAACGGTTTAGAACTGTCATCTTCATATATAACAATCTCACATTTTCTAAACTTGACAATGGAATCCAAATCCAAGCGTCTAACATCTGTTTCCCCGATAAACTTAACACATCCATAACCAATCCTTCCAATGACAAAATCTTCAACTCTACTGCAATAACCAGGGTTTGAGAACTCACGAATAGCCAACTCACTTAAGCACGGCTTTGTGTAGTAATCAGAACAACGGAGGGTTGGTAAAGAATTTTCAGCATCATGTAAGACCTGACAGGAAAGAGAAGTATCTGCACCATTCAAAGAAACTCTTCTTCTTTTGTACTGAGACTCATGAATCGAAGTAGGCTTTAGCACAGCTAAATTAACTTCCATATTTAAGCTCAAAAGAATTTCAGCAGCGGAGCTGCAATCCTTGAAGCTGTGCTCCAAGCCACTGGTTACAGCACATACTAGTCAAGTTAGCAAGATGGACATACGATCAACATAGTAAAGACACGCCTATACTCCGCACAAGCTAAAGTTCAATTGACAGAAACAACTTGAAAATCTATTGATACGAACTTTCGATTCAAGAATAATTCACACAACAACATATTCAAATCAAGAGGTCAATCTACAAACTCCAATTAAGAAATCGGAGCCCTTTTCCGGAAAACCCTAAAATTAGATCACCAACAATAGCATTCATGCTTTTATAAATTCACAACACGCATTGCCAGCAATAACAAAATGAAAAGAAGCAAAATCAGCATAAAATACCGGAGCTGTGTCTAAGAGTTGAAATTGAAGAGAAGGTACCGATTTGAACTGGAGCTGTGATTAAGCAAAGTGCAGAAAGTTAGCAGTGAGCAACTCTCTCACTGGGCGGGAGCGGAAATGGGAAAAGAGGGTTTTAGTTTTTGGGTTTTGACAGTAAAGGCTCGGTTTAGGTTGTGACTTTCTCCTGCAGATTCCATGGAAACGTTTTTACCCACAAATTTTTTTTTCTTTTTCTTTCTCTCTTTCCAAATATAATTTGATTGGACTTTATTTCTTTCTCTTTATGCAATAATAATTTATTTAATTCTAACGGCCTTAAAATATTGGGCCCCTACCAGATGATTTATGGGCCTTGGCCCTTTTAAGGAAAAAGCCCTAAATTATAGATATTGAAAATTATCATGCGTAATTAGCATGAACTAATTTTACATCTTAAAATATAGACACAAAACATAGAATTTACAATAAAAACATTAGAACTTTAGTTTTTAATCCTGAATAGCAATAAATATTACTCCCTTGGTCTGACAACCCATTTCTTTCAAATGAGTCTCATTTCAATTTTACTATAAACTACTCACTCCGTCCACGAAATATTGTCCATCTTTGTAAGGTTCGTCCGCGAAATATTGTCCACTTTACTTTTTTTCATTCTTAGTAAATGGAGGAGTTCACTTTCCACTAACAAATAGTAGCATTCATATTCTAGTAGGTATAAAACTAACTATAAATGTGAAACTCACATTCCACTTAATTTTTCTAGTTTTTCTCCACATTTCTTAAAATTCGTGCCGAGTTAAATATGAACAACATTTCACAGACAGAGGGGTATGTCTCATAATTTACTATCACATGCAACTCACATTCATTTTAAAATTAATACTACATAAAAATAAATATTCATATTTCATTAACCTTTTCAAGTAATATTCTTCCACATTTCTTAATCTATTACTCCCTCCGTCCCACTTTAAGAGTCTCGGTTTACTATTTTTGGGTGTCCCACTTTAGAAGTCCCGGTTGGAATATTCCATAATTGGTAATAGGACCCACATTCCACTCACCTTTTTCCACTCACATTTTATTATAAAACTAATATATAATTTATAAAAGTAGGACCCACATTCCACTATCTTTTTTCACCAACTTTCCTTTATATTTTTTAAAACCCGTGCCGAACTCAACCATGACTCCTAAAGTGGGACGGAGGGAGTAAAAAAGATGACGCCCACTTGTGAATGGAGGGAGGGTCTTATATATGTTTAGGAATAGTTAAATATGAAAGAGGAAAGAAACGCTGAGGAAAAAAATTAAAAATAGGAAATGAAGGAAGACTAAATAATGAAATACAATATTCCTATAATTGTATTATTGAAACAATTTAAATTATTTTAGATGTATATCAATTCGGTCCGATCAAATATTTTATTATATGGTGAAGTTCAGTAAATGATGAAGGCCATATTTGGAAAATATTGGATTTCCATATGTTCGAACAGAAATAAAGATGTTGAAGATCTAATGATATCAATAGGCCCTCTTCAAATTGAGTAAATATGGAACAAGGGAACACATTTATTTATTCATCTTATCTTCGTAATTTGCCTCGCACGCGCAATCATCGTTTTATCTTTTTTATGTCGCATACATATAATTTCTCGAGCCGTGCTCCGGTGCGAGCTCACGCACAATGTGCACGGTCGAATCGGATTCAGTCTGCCCGTTTTCTATGTATCTTTATTCGGGTTTTCGTTAAATATTATAACTTTTATTAAGAATAATAATCATTTTGCAACAATTATTTGTAATCACAATAAGTGTTAGGACAAATCGATCATGATTTTTATTCATACAATGAATCAATTTTATTCACAAGAGTCAGTTCAGCTGTGTTTGACATGGGTCAGTAATTGTTAAAAAATAACTTTGTATCACACACCAGTCAAATTATTTGTTGTAGCATTACTAATTATATGCTTATTTGCGTTATGTAATCGAGAGTAACGTGCTAGTACAACATTTATTAATAATTAAGTAGTAGTAACAAATAATTTCGTTGTGGTGGGGTATTCTGGTGCTTTAATAATTATAACACGAAAAAATAAATGAACAAATTATTTTGCACGAATATAGTCACGTATTTACTTATGAACAATCATATATATAGAACGAAAAAGAATTAATTACATGATCTACATTAAAGAAACACGATTGCTAGCCCTTTTTTGAAAATAAACCGCACAAATTTTGAATAAATTAAAGTATAATTATTCGCAAGTATGGTCAGTTAATTAGTGAAAACAACCGGTTTATCGAGTTTAAAATTAATTATAAGAAATACTACATAATTTTAGCAAAAAAAGGACAGGAAATGAATTTTATTAAAGGAAGACCAATTTTACAAAACATGATCCCAAGATTAATTTTAGGGTCGTATTTGTTTGATCGAACAACATTTATAACATTCAATCTTATCAAATTCATTACACCGAACATCACCTTAATTCGTGAAGAAATTTGTTAGCCATGTCATAATTTTAGTCACTTTAATATACAAATAATACCTTGTCTCAATTTAGTCCGGTGCTCAATCGCGAACTTGCAATGCACCCCGTGTAACTTGTGGTGGACTCATTTAGGCATGTGTCAGTCTCGATGATCCCAACTCAATCGGCACCTCTAAAAGCCTATCCAAAAATCAAACTATGTATACTCACATGCATTTAGAATGATAGTACTATGTACACCATTGATAGACATATATAGTAGTAAGAAATATTAACCCTAGTGATTGCATATATAATAGAACTAGCCAACTTGGATCATGATCAAATTTTAGATTATTTCCTTCTCTTGCAATCCTGATAAATAGCTTTGACGCAGCACAATTATTTCTATTTCCATTTTAATTTGATTTATATCAGATACATACTAATAATAGAATGCATTTTAATGATTTTAGGAAGAAAACATTTGTTATTGGTTCCTCAAAGTGAGGCATGGATTTCCACAATCACACAGTAGTTGTTCAAGTTTCCAAGAATTCATGATGTATCAGAGCTCCAACGTCCTGCTTTACTAAGCTATAATAATGTTTTTTTGGAGCATAAACTATGAAAAATTTCATTAAATTCGGTTATCCGAGCTGCTACCATCCACAGCGTGGATCTCCGCCTCAAAAGATTGTTGTGGCTTACTCTTGTTCTTAGGCCATCTACAATGGGGCGGACGATGCATCGTCCGTCGCATCATCAGCCACTGTGGCATCCGGACGATGGGTTAACCATCGTCCGCGCCCGATCGATCGTCCGCGGACGAAGCGCGGATGATGATCATCGTCCGTCGCATCGTCTGCCACTGTGGCATCGCGGACGATGCGACGTACGATGGCGACGTGTTTTCGGTTTTTAATTTAATTTTCATAACCTATATATACCTCTCACTTTTCACTTCATTTTTCACTCTTTCACTCTCAAATTCACACTATATTTTCTATATTTCAAACAAAATGAATCCCGAAGATTACCCAAGTCCGAATAGTCCGATGTTCGGTGGTGCACGATGGCCAGGTACAGAACCCGATGAATACCGGCCATTCGACACCAACTCCCAGTACGATCCCGACTTCAGCACGGACTCGTACGGGCTGTCAGACATGGAGCCTTCTCCCAACCGCACACCCGTCGCCGCCGCACCTCACAGCCGATCCGCCGCGTCGGGCTCCGCCACCAAGAAGAAGCGGACCAAGGCACTAGCCCAGAAGTTGCCGCAAACGGCGGTGTGTGAAGAGTTCGCCCCGGGAAGGACGAACTACGCCCGGAAGAATCCATCGTCTTGACGAGATGTTGGATTGATGTTTCAGAGGATCCGGTGTTCGCCAACAACCAGAAGGTTACTGCGTATTGGGAGCGCATCGCCGAAAAATACAACGCGGCCAAGCCGCCGACCGCCTACAAGCGCCAAAGGGAGCCGCTCCGCAAGCACTGGGATCAAATAAAGAAGCAGATCAATCTGTTCGCGGGGGAGTACGACAAGTGCGGGAGGGAGCAGGGCAGCGGCGAGAGTCTCGCGGATGTGCGCGACAAAGCAATCCAGTCGTACATGTCATTGTACGGCGATTTCAAGCACTACCAGTCATGGGCGCTCTTGAAGGAGAAGCAGAAGTTCGTTGGTGGTGTGCTTCCCCAATCGACGGCGGCAAAGAAGAGGGCGTCGAAGCTCACCTTCACTGATTATACAAGCAGCGAAAGCAGCGCATCTCCAATGGACCTCAACAATCCGGTGTTCGAGGATGAGAGTTCCGGCACACCGATGTCCTCCTGGCGTCCCCCTGGCATCAAGGCTGCCAAGGCCAAAGGCAAGGCGACCTCCTCCGCCACGGCACCGCCTGACCAGGCCCCAAGCCCGACCCCAAGCGCGACCACGGCCCCGTCTTCGGCTGCGTCACATGCCTACACGGATTTAGTGGCCTCCTCCGACTACAGGACGTTGTTGGACGCGCACAACGCCCTGATGCAGGCGACCAACCCGGCTCAAATCGAAGGCATCCAGCGGATGATCAATGACCTCAGCCGCAGGTTGGAACTACTCTAGACTAGCTAGAGTTTTTTTATATGTAGTACACTTTTTTTTTAATTTCTTATTTTGTAACTTTTTTTATTAATTAAGTAAATGTAGAAGTTGCCTTAATTGTGTTGTTTTTATTTATTTATTTTGCTTGATATATTTGCATAAATTATATAAATATAAAATATAAGTAAAATGCTTAGGGCGGGGCTTAGGGCGGGCTATAGTCCGCCCCATTGCTAATAGAAGGAGCGAAGGATAAAATGCTGACGTGACGGTGCACAGGATGGGACTTAGTCCGCCCCATTATAGATGCCCTTAGTCCGTCCTCCATTGACAATGGCGACTATTGCCTTTTAGCACTAAGTGACAACCTTTTCTACAGTGCTAAATTTAGATCATCGATCTAAACCTAATTGAGGGTTCAAGGGTCACATACCTAACAGTTAATATATAGTTATATACCAAATACATATGTCGGTATGTAGATGATTAGTTATTTCTATTTTTAGAGTTTATTGCATTTACTTCACATATAAGTAGTACATGACATGACACCACAATATGTGGTATATATATTATTGTACGTTTCAATTATTTTCAGTTCAAGAACTGGTCATGCCGGAAACATATAATATTTGAGGAATTAATCAATAAATAGATATTTATAATACCAAATCGAAATTACCTTTATGACATAAAATTGGATGGACTATGATGTTTAAGAGTTGACCAAATAATGTTAACTAAAACAAATATTTCACCTTCGCACACATTCAAATACCTAGAGGCTAGAATCACCCAACTATAAAGGCAAGTGGAAATTAATAAAAGATGCATAATGACCAATCGCAGAAACAGACGAGATTGGGTGATCGACCGACCCCATTGCTAGAAAACTTCACTAAATTCAGCAATTGAAAATGCAACACACATCATGGTGCGACAACTTTCCGGATTAAGGTTCAATTTCATTCTTCGTCTGTCGTCTATTATCATAGACTTTTATTGCACTATTTTAGCCTTCCGACATGACACCATAGACATTCTTCTTCAATTGTATCCAACCATATGAGTTATGTTTTATGGATCCGTGATCATATATGACCAGATACAAATGCTCTACAAAATTCAATATTTTGAACTAGATATATATAGAAAACATGTTAGGGTGACATAATCTTAGGAGTGAATGAAGGGTGGGCAAAGAATCAATATGTATATGTTTTGTAGCACTCTTGGATTTTGTGCAATCTAACATCGAAATAACGGTCAAAAATAGCAGCCATAACCCAACAAACCCATGAGGACACCATTCTGTGAATTCTAGAGAGAGAGGGGCACATGGGCAAGCCCTTTCCTATGTTTAGCATTTTTGATGTGATCTATCACATATGGATTGTCCTCACTTTTTTCTATATACCACTAAATATCTCACTTATTTAACTATTTTGTTCCATATACAAACGGAAAGGCCATTCCCCCTTGTTAATGTTAGTTAGGAAAAAATACATTTCATCCAATCTTCATTGAAAATCATTGTCATATGCATGCCACCTACTAATGAATTATCTTCCAAATTATGGATTATATTCAATGTTACTCACTTCAATTTGCCTCCTCAACACTGGCCATGTCGTCATTTTCAAAAAAAATGAGACTTCTATAAAAGATTGACTCTTCAATTATATTTTCACTTTCTATTTAAACATAAATATTAAGATAAATTTATAAAATCTCGTGTCATTCAACATGTGATGCGCAAAAATTAGGTTTTACGACGCCACAGTAGCAAACATTATTTAACTAGAAGATGTGGGATTTCCACAACATGAAGGATCCTAAAACAAATTAAAGATTCAGAATAAGTGTGTAGCTATATTCCATTGGAAAAATGAAAGATGAAGTTTGAAGAGTGTGGAAAGTCTTGTAGGCCCCACTCCCCTATTTATTTCTCTGTGAAGGCCGCAAAGTTTCCCTACAAAAACACACCATACACACTCTTCCCCTGCCTCCCCTTCACCTCTGCTCCTCTCTCTCTATCTCTCCCAACACTCCACCAGCCACCTCTTGCTCCACGAAGCCCGCCGCCGCCATGGCTCGGCCGCAGCAGCGCTTCCGAGGCGTACGCCAGCGCCACTGGGGATCTTGGGTCTCCGAAATCCGCCACCCATTGCTGTAAGCTCTCATTTGTAGTACCACCTAAACGCCACGAGTTTTAATATCAAATTAAAATGATAGCCAGAGAAACTCGAATATAGTGAAAAATGAGTGTGGATAGAGTTAGAAACGCATGCTATATTGATTATATAAATATACTGAAGGAAAAATTATCATTTAAATCAATTTTTGGTTGACTTTTGGTGAATTTATGACGTCACTAACCATGAAAAAATAAAATATTTATCTCAGAAAGACTCGAATATGGCTAGGCACGTTCGAGACGGCGGAGGACGCGGCAAGGGCGTACGACGCCGCAGCCAGGATGATGTGCGGGCCGCGGGCCCGCACAAACTTCGAGTACGGCCCTAGCGAGCCGTACTCGAAGCTGCTGTCAGCGACGCTGATGGCGAAGCTGCAGAAGTGCCACCTGACGTCACTCAAGATGTCTAGCAACAAAGCGGTTAGCAGCAAAACAGAGCAGCAGCCCCACAATCGGACGGCGCAGAATGGGTTAGATGAGCATGGACGGCAGCAGATGATGATCAAGAGCGTTGAAGATGATCAGATTGAGCAGATGATTCAAGAGCTGCTTGATTATAGCTCCATTGAGTTATCCTCTGTTATGGACAGCTAATTGTAATTTTAGTTTTTCTTTTTTACTTTTTTTCTATGTTATTTACTTCCACATATTTCTTGGCTGTCACTTCTTGTTGTTCAACCCGACATGGCTCTATGTAATTAGATGGGCCCCAAAATGTTAGCAATAAATTTATTTTATCTAAGCACTCTCTTGAGCACTCACCGACATGCTCGAGGACTTAAGCATGGCGTTGCGGGTTTTTGAGCTCACCGTGCTCTCATCCTGCATTGTGTAAGAGCACGACATTCCTTTACCCAATCGGACTCCTCAGTTTGATATACTACATTTTTTATTTCAATCTTAATTTCCAATTTAGTCATTCACAAAAATTATTTTTCTATTTCAGTAAGTTTCTATTTATATTAAAGTGAGCCACAATATGCTCTAGTAAACTTCAAACCATTTTTTTCATTCAATTTTTCTCTAACTTTACAAATTCTTTAATCATATAGGAGTACGCATTGAACTTTAATATACTCAAGAATTGTTAGCGCTATTCAAAATAGGTGAATGCTGTGTTTAATACTCAACATTGCACTCTACATAATACTATAGTAACATATAAATAAAAAAACATCCAACTATAGTGGTAGTTTTCTTTCACGTGAATGACACTAGAAAATGTCATGTCAAATTAAAACGGAGCAAGAAATTAATGTCATTTCTTCTCTTTGGGTTGACTACTAATCGATGACATTCCAAATGTAATGATATTGTTATGATAATAATTAAACAGCAATTATAAATTAATTATATATGTTAGGATATAAACTTATTGTGAAGTCCCACTTATAACTGAATGTATGTGTAATAACACCTGAAAACAGCTGCTCCTCACTATCAATGCTTTACTGGTTTATTTTTCTCACTTTTTGACTCTTACACAGAGACGAGACGGCAATATTATTATGAATCTAAACCTTTGTGTTTTTCCAAAATGAGACAATATATTATATCTAGGTTTGATATTGTCGCAAAAGCCAAATAAGGTGGAACCTTAATCACGCGCATTCATAATTCATTTTGACTATTTTTAATCCATACAACTTCGTTTTTGCTTTACCTCACCATTAATTTCAAGTTTATGTCTCATCTATGTTCCCTAATTCTCTCAGCACCACAAAGCAATCGAATTTTAATATTTCAAGTTTTCCCCTCTCTATACAGCAATCATGGGCAAACACAGTTTTTTTTTTTAATTTTTATAGACACTTTATTTTTTAGAGTGAACTACAAAAATAGTCCTTAGACTATGCGTTTATCTCGCCAATGAACCCTGGACTTTAAAAATATTCCCAGACAACCCTAGACTAAGCGTTTATCTAAAAAATGGTCATTTTTCACTGTTTTGTGACAAAAATACCCTTTTGGGAGGTTTGGGCAATTTGGTCTTTTTACATTTTAAATTTGATAATATTTTTGTGATGTACTAAATATGATATTATTTCAAAATTATCATTCTTCTTTTCTTCTGTCATCCTTCACTTTGTTTCTTTATTTCAATATTAGATTTACTTTTATAGAATCAAATTTAAATTTCAATTTTTAAATATCAATAAATTTTTTTAATTATTAAAATTACTATTAAATAACTAATTAATAGTTTTAATCAATATTTGATAATGTCTAATATTTAATCAATAAGGTAATAATTAATGGTTTTAATCATAAATAGATCATATAACACGATTTATTCTGAAATAAGTATGCATCTAATAGTAAATTGATTATGTTATTGATTAAATATTAGACGCTATCAATATTGATTAAAACTATTAATCTGAAATATAACAAAGAAGTTCGTGGAATGTGGGGCATAATACCATTTATGAAATATTTTAATCGGTACTCTTAAAGTGGGATACCCAACAATGGTAAACTGGGATTCCTAAAGTGAGATGGATGGAGTATTTTATTTCAGGAATTTTTTTCAAGATAATTTTATAAAATATAGTTGAAAAGGACAATAATCATAAATAACAAGAATCAGAAGATCTACGAAAATAAACAAGTATTAAAGCTTCAAGAGAAACATTCATTAAATCTACAACTGTTATTATACCATAATTACTAATTCAAACCTCGACATCTTTTCACATGATAGCACTATTTTCAATGATTTATTTCTCACACGCTATTTTCTGTAATGTAAATTGGGACTTCACGTAGACTTTTTTTTCATCCCATCAATATCTCAACTCCAGCTTACCACCTTGAAATTTTCACCAAAATAGATACAGGGTGCTTGACTTTTACAACATTGATTTTGACTAAAGATGATATATAGCCGCAATTTTAGGGTTTTTGACTGGTTTTAGTTTTAGCTGTTTCCTATCGGTCCTTTGATAGCTCAAAATTAAATTATCTCGAGATTGAATTGGTTTGGAATCATTCGAAATTAGTATTGTTATACTTATGTAAGAAAATCAAAACTTATAAGTAAGATTAGTTTCAAAATTAAGAACAAACATATTTGATCAATCAAACCAAACTCTATGTCTTCAACTCTTGCACATTTTTTCACCTATCATTTTAGTTGCTTAGTTTAATTTTACGTCTATTAATTAGTGCTACTATTCAATAGTTAAAGAATGGTTTACAATACGACTTATTGTTATAGTTATGTTTTTAACTGTCAAATTTTCGTAATGAGTAGTAAATATATATTTTTATTATTATATATAATAATAATTTTAATTTTATAACAAGTGATATTCTCCCCAGAAGCATACTACCAACTTGATTGGACTAAGTTGAATTTAAACTCGTGAGTACATAATAAATGGACTGCATTTTAAATTTAAAGTGGACAATACGTCCAAATTGAACATGAAGCAATTACTAGGTACTACTACTACAATATTTATTTATTGGTGGGCGCTTTTATTAATAATTTAATATTGTCCTCACCAGAGACATGCCAATACCACTTGGATTGCAAAAAAATACCATGTCCTAAATTGGAAAGGGATCCTTGGTCACCTGTATAAAAAAATTAAAAACTAATTAATTAATGAGGTATTATTACTGATCATTAATATAAATAGTATATGTGTTTACTTGGAGTACGTGACAGTTTACTTTAGAACCCTATAGTCTATATTATCTTTACTCCTATGATTTATGCATGTTACTAGTGAGGCCATCCTATTATTTGGGGGAGTTTTAAATTATAACTTATATATATTTGCAGTATATAAATTAAAATATTTGAAAGATTAAATATATGATTCAACAAAATTCGAGATACTTTATTTCATCAAGTTACATATACAAAATATATATCCTAAGGGGTATAATCAAATGCAAACTCTAAAATATTTGCACAATTTCAAACAATGATCTGGATCGTTAGAAAATATCAACAGATGATAAAATAAAAGCAATAAAAAATGTTAATACAGTTTCAACACAATGTCAACTGTTGACACTGTGTTAGTAACATTTTTTGTTGCTATTATTTTATCATCTGTTGACATTTTCTAAAAATCCAAATCAATTTGAAGCTTATACAATATTTAAAATTACATTTTATCACTACCCTCTATCATCCAAAGTGTATATCATAATGTACTTAACATATTACTCATGTCTACTATTTAAAATACTTGTTGAGTACATCAATAGAGTAACAAAGTTACACTATAATTAATGCAGGTGATAAAGTGCAATTTACTTAGTAAGATGCTTAGACACTTCACTTCTAATCAACGGTCAAAAATTCAAGTTCCGTGTGGTAAATGGATTATGTCTTGTTTTGTCTTTATGCTTCGATCTAATACGATCTAACCATTCATTGATCACATTGGATCAAAGCATAAAGAAAAATCAAGACTCAATTCAAAATCACTAAACCCCTACGTACGAAATCGAAAAATTCATTGCATAAGGCATGTTTATGTTATTTTCAAGCAAAATACCCATTGCTTCGTCCTTTGTGTATGACATGTGATAGCAAATATTTGAGGGTGCAAAACCATGTTACTCGTAGACTTTCCCACACAATTTTGGATTTTATTGGCCATGAAATGGGGCTCCATTTTGTGCACGATTGCATGCACATGGATCTAATCTTTTATTTTAAATTTATTATAATAAATAAAAGGCCAAGAGACAAAGATACTTGAACAACTCTATCTCCCTACTTATAGCTCTCAACTAACCAACGGTCTTTGGGATTTCTAGTTATATTACCACATGTGACTGAAATCATGCAGACACTTCCAACTCTCACATCTTCATAATGAGATGATCATGTTATTTAACTTAGTTTGATTTTTGCTCTTTACGTGGAATTGGATTGTATATATAACAAACCGGATTTCAACTTAACGACTGTCCCCACATACCAATAAAAATATTTTTTTTCAGTGTGTTTTGTTCTCACTTGCGCGTTCCATGAAAACTTCGTAGGAGTACTTTCTTAGAAGTGTCACAGACTCACAAGCTGTGCACGCTTATCTTAGAGTTTTTCTTATATGGACGACATAAAAGAAGATGCAACTTGCCAGTACGACCTATCAAATAGGATAAGTTGTCCTGGAACATAGTCATGCATGCATACTCTCATAAATTCATTCTCTCTGGTGTGTTTCTGTTCATTTTATGTCTTCCTCCTCTTTAGAAGTACGATCTGCTCATGGTCCATGTCTATGCACTGACGATCGCTCCTTACGTTTGCCCCCAACATTACATGCCTACCAACTTCAACTTGGTTTGTCCCCGAACCACTCGGTAATGCAAGAGGTTCAAAATTTGATTTGTTTCTAAATCAACATAGATCACCACACAAAGCATGATCAATATACACGCTCAAGATATTATAGGTTAATTATGAATCAAAATAATATATCGAGTTTTGATGGAGTATTAATTTAATCTCTTCTCAATTTTCCCTTCTTCTCAAGCTCACCTTTCTCTCCCTAACTTGTAAACAAAAATATCCAAATATTTTGACTACTTATAATCTAACACTATGTCTCTTAAAAGTTAAAACATGCATCTTATAAAACATTGATTGGAGTTGATAAATGTCCAAACTAAACTTAGCCAAACACCTACTCGATCATTGCATTTTTTTGTTGTCTTAAAACCAATAATCACAAAATAAGAAATGAATATGAGAAAGTGACCAGTTGAAGTAGTTTTGACATTATCCAAAATATAAAAAAAAAACAAACACATAAAAGAATGTGTGGGCTATTGATATAAAGGTCGGTGAAGTAACATGGACGCATGTGAGTTTGCTTGATTTCGGCAGTAACACTATTTTAGACCTTCGACTCGTTCTATCTTGGACGTATATATATTGCTAAGATCATCCAAAATAATTAAATACTAATATTTCTTCTTTCTTGACATTTTATCTCACTTTTACTCAAAACTTTTTAGGTTCTCGAATATTTTTAGTGGTTTACAGACAAATAGACAACACTATCGAAACAAATTACTAAAATCTTTTAGAACATTCTAGAAGCAAACAATATTCTGATCATCATATAAATTTGGGTCGAATATTCATATTCAAACTTTTATTAATGGTGTATCTATAATTTTGTTCGTGATATATCGTGTTTGGGTCGATTATCGATCTATTTTAGTATGAATTTTAACATGTTAGACGGTTTCACCGAACAAAGCAACTTATCGTGTAGGGGTGATGGGTCCGAGGCAACTTCTTGTGGAAGAACTGTCCCCATCGAGTTAGAAAATAGTTCGCATGTTTATTATGAGGTGAAGACAAGTGAAGAGATTTGGGAATCCTTGTAGAAAATTATAGGACCCAAGATGTCCAGATGAAGAAATTCATTGATCTTAAGAAATTTGTAGGACCAACTATTATGATGGTATCATGGTAGATATGGAATTAGAATAATCAATAAGAAATACTTTGTCTATAAGGTTACATAATGATATGTAATTCCTATATAAGAATCTTTTGTAAAATAGGAAGTAAAAACCATGAATTTTATACGAAAACTTTAAATTTAGGCACTTTAATTTTAGTGAAAAAAAATAGCTACCTCAAAGTTCTTCCAAGCTCCCAACTAAGTATCATGTTTAGTGAGCAAGCTTGTGATATTCTAATTTGCAGTATCTTCACATATTTCCCCTGTTGAAAAGAGAGAACATGAGTCCCAAGAGCATTGGAAAGAGGATACATGAGTTCCTAAAAGTGTTGGAAAATAGAATAACATTTATTGTGTAGTATAGTTCCTAGAAACATTTATGTCTAGAGTCCTATATATACTCATGTACAATGTATCAAACAAATCAATCCAATGAATTCAGTTATTCAATCCAATATGGTATCAAGAGCAGAAAAAAATCGATCCTAAATTAGTTCTTTGAAACTCAGAATTTTCCTCATCACTGTTCCATACCCTTCCCAAACCAATCAGCCAAGATCCGGCAACAAACCATCCCTATCCAATCTCAGAAAAACCATACGCAGCCCCTGTTACAAAATCAAAAACACTAAGATCAAGTGAGTACCCCATCCTCAATGGCCAGCAAAACAATTGAAACATTATCAATTGGAATCAAAGTAGATGGGACAAACTTCCCAATTGGTTCGAAGTTGATGCGCAATGCATTCGGAAGAGTAAAGCAAGAAGAATCCAGGGAGGGGATTTGGAAACCAACCGCCCAAACCCCAGATTCGGGAATAGGCAGCGTGCTCGGCGCGAGACAACCACCACCACAACTCCAGTTCCGAGGAATCCAGCCGCTTCACCAAAGCTCATCGGCGATACCACCGCGAGGGAACTCCAATGATCGAAAGGGAGTTGACAAATCAAAACTCGTCGGCTCCCCGGAATGGTGGGAAGATGGTCACAAATCAAACAAGAACAACACCGGCAAAGGGAAAATCGCCGTTGGGCGAGAAGGAGCAGACGGGGGCTTTTTCCCATCGGGCGACCAGGTGGCCACCGGCGCTGGGAACGATGGCAGCCGTCCAATTGGGAGCTCAGCGGCCGGCGGCTGGTGGGGATCTGGTGGGGGAATCGAAAAAGGGGAAGAAGCGGCTAGAGCATCGTATACACGTTCAATCGAAGGTAAAGGGTTTGAGGCTTTGCCCCAAACCCTTTTATTTTCTCCGTCTTTCAATTTGCCCCCCAAGAAAAATGATTTATTAGGAAATGAACCCCAGGTCACCAAAAAATTGCAAAACAGGCCCTTGAGTCATGCTTGTCTTCCAAAAACACCCTATATAGAATGTATGAATCGTTTTTCAGTCCTAAATAATGATTTCGATATTTCTGTGGCTTGTAAAGTAAGAAAATCAGAAGTTAGGGATGAAAGGGGATGGATATTTGATTGTGGTGCAACGGATACTATGTCATACGATAGGGCTGATTTTGGGGAATTAACAAAGTCAAAACGAATTTATATCGAGACAGCGGGAGGGGACCTTGTTCCAGTTGAAGGGGCAGGGACTATTCAAATATCTCCATCATTGAAAATTGCTAATTGCCTTTATGTTCCCACATTATCACAAAAATTGATGTCTGTCTCCCATGTAACAAGAGAACTCAACTGCAGACTCCTAA